>NW_020229353.1:0-151648 GCF_003227725.1 Camponotus floridanus
CGAACCGAGAAGCAGTGGAAGGAAGCCGCTGAATCGATACATGTTAGAAATAGAAAGTGAGAGTGTCAGTACATCAGCAAAGAAACTGAAACTTAGTAAACATGAATATCATATTAATGTGGACGCAACTTTTGGTTATCGTGTGATCAATTTTGTAACTGTTTTTGCAGCAATTTCTGAATTTCTAGTGTGCAAAGAGTGTAAATCTCCCATAAAGTTTCAAGAAGCAAGTATCCGTGGATTGGGTTTTAAAATTGCAATTCTTTGTGAACAATGCACACCGAAATATATAAACTCGTGTCCCGTCATAAACAATCACGCATATGATATAAATCGTCGTATAGTTTTGGCTATGCGATTGCTCGGTGTTGGTGTAATGGCATTAAAAAATTCTGTGCATTCATGTGTTTACCAAATCCAATATTCCAGTCATTTTATGACAAAATAGTTTCGACTATTTCTATTGCTACCGCAGCCGTACGAGAAAAATCAATGAAGAACGCAGCTGCTAAAGAGAAAGAATTGTCAGTACAGAAGGGACTCGCAGAAGGATAGTAGTTTCCGGCGACGGTACATGGAAGAAGAGGGGATTCTCGTCTTTGTTAGGCGTTACATCATTGATAGGGTGGTGCACCGGAAAAGTCATTGATGTTAATGTAAAGTCGAAAATATGTAATCAATGCAATTATTGGAAAAAAAAAGAAGGAACGGCAGAATATGAAGAATGGGCTGAGACACACAAAGATAGCTGTCAAAAAAATCACGAGGGATCGGCAGGAAAAATGGAGGTTGACGCAGTAATTCAAATGTTCCAACGATCAGAAGAGCTCCACGGTTTGAAATATAGTCACTACGTAGGAGATGGAGACAGTAAAACATTTAAAGGTATTTTAGATTCGAATCCATATGAAAATTTGGACGTCAAGAAAAAAGAATGTATCGACCACGTTCAAAAGAGGATGGGAACGCGACTTCGGAATTTGAAAAAAAATGTACGAGGTCTTGGTGGCAAAGGCAAACTAACCGGAAAATTAATTGATGATCTATCATTATATTTTGGTCTGGCAATACGTCGAAATCATAATTCAATTGTTGATATGAAGAAAGAAATATGGACCACGCTTTATCACAAGATTTCCACGGACGACAACCCGCAGCACGATAGATGTCCAGATGGCGAAAATTCCTGGTGCTCGTGGAAAAAGGCTAAATCTCGCAACGAACTCGTCAATTATCAACACAAATCAGCAATGAAAGACGAAGTTTTCAATGCTGTTAAATCCATTTATGAAGAACTCAGCCAGGATGAACTATTAACACGGTGCTTGGGTGGGTTTACGCAGAACAGCAACGAATGTTTCAATTCTGTTCTGTGGGCGCTCGCTCCTAAAACCATGTCCAGTGGCAAAAAAGTCATCGACATTGCTGCTGATATTGCAGTATGTAATTTTAATGATGGATTACAGCATTATGGACATTATGCAAACTTTGAACCTACCTATAAGTCAAAGTTGCTACGATTTTTGTATAAAAGCCGATAATTATCGTATTCAGAGAGCGGAGGTTTCGATTACTGAAGCTGCTCGAGAGGCTAGAAGAAGTGGTGTTTCTGCTCACAAGCTTGCTAATGAAGAAGAAATAGATGCTGAAGGTATCCTGTATGGCGCAGGTATTGTAGATTGACGGTTAGTTGAAAATATTTATTAGTTTCATGTATGTAAAACTTTAAACGCGTTTTTCTCGAAACGATATTTTTTAAATCTGTCAAATTAGTCTTCCAATTTTCATCGGATTGACTTGAAACTTTGCATAATTCTTCCCTATGGTATAATCTAAGGATGTACGTAGGATTTTTTCTGTAGCGTTATTTTATTTTTGGTGCACAGTTTTATAAACTTTTTTACCCTGAAAAATTGAATTTTTTTTAAATGTCATTTTCTTAAAAATCGAAATTTCGTAAAATCCCTACGTACAGACTTAAAAAATATTGTTATTAATAAGAAAAAATTTTGATTTTTGTTCTAGGAGCCACATAGAAGAAGGAATTTGACACGCAGACTGACGGTGTTTCTCAAAAGCCGTATACTTTGGCCCCACCTACAAGAGGCTATTTTTTACTTTTTCGACATTAAAAAATTTTTTATTGCAGCTTAAGGTTGTCTTAATAAATGGCTAAAACCGATTTTCTTTCTGCGCATTTTTTGTATGAAAAAAAAAATCATGAAAAACGCCTCTAAAATTGCAATCAAAGGTGGTATCCTGCCTTAAGGCGTAAGACTTAAGAAGTTGACCAATCACAATCGAATATTCTCTTAATACTTGACAGTAATTGGTCAATTTCTTAAATCTTACGCCTTAATTCTCCTTAAAATTTCATTGTAGACGACGCTTAATGTAGTGTCTATATAATAAGATTTTAAGACGTAAGTCTTAAGAAATTGACCAATTACGGTCTATTATTAAGAGAATATTCGATTGTGATTGGTCAATTTCTTGAGACTTACGCCTTAAATCTCATTGTAGAAGACGCTCAACACGTCGTCTACAATGACAGTAGAATTAACGGAATAAAGCAGTAACATAAGGAATTGACCAATCATATTCAAGCATTAAAAGAATACTCGACTGTGATTGGTCAATTTATTGAGTTAAAGCTATCATTCATTAATTCTACTGCCATTGTAGACGATGCTGTAGGGTGGTGCACAGTGGCCGCAGCATAAGGTTGTAAGGCGTAAGATTCAAGAAATTGACTAATCAGTCAAATATTAAGAGAATACTTGTCTGTGATTGGTCAATTTCTTGAGTTTTACGCCATACTACCTCATGCTACGGCCATTGTGAACGACCCTTTAATCCCGATCTACAACAGATAATTTAAGCCCTAAGCCTAAAGAAATTGACCAATCACAGCCGAGCATTGTCTTCATAAGCCGCTTTACGAAATTATTATCAGTATACTGCAAATTCTATAGTGCACGTTACGTATATTATATATTTTCAGTGTTGACAGTAAACTGGCAGCAATTTCGAAACACGGCCATACTTGACTGTGATTGGTCAGTTTCCTGAGTCTTACGCCTCACAACCTTATGCTACGGCCATTGTAGACGACTCTTGAAGCGTCGTCTACACTGAGATTTTAAGGACACTTAAGGCGTAAGATTTAAGAAATTGACTAATCAAAATCGAATATTCTCTTTACACTTGATTGTAATTTGTCAATTTCTTAAATCTTACGCCTGAAATTTCCTTAAAATTTTATTGTAGACGACGCTTAATGTAGCGTCTATAATAAGATTTTAAGACGTAACTCGTAAGAAGTTGACCAATCACAGCCTTGCATTAAGAGAATATTCGATTGTGATTGATCAATTCCTTAAGACATACGCCTTAAAATTTCATTGTAGAAGACCCTTAACACGTCATCTACAATGGCAGTAGGATTAACGGATTAAAGAAGTACCTTAAGGAATTGATCAATCACATTCAAGCATGGCCGTGTTCCGAAATTGCTGCCAGTTTACTGCCAACACTGAAAATATATAATATACGTAACGTGCACTTTAGAATTTGCAGTACTGATAATAATTTCGTAACACGGCTTACGAAGAAAAGTTCGGCTGTGATTGGGCAATTTATTAAAGTTTAGAGCTTAAATTATCTGTTGTAGAACGGGATTAAAGGTTTGTCTGCAATGGCCGTAGCATAAGGTTGTAACGCGTAAAACTCAAGAAATTGACCAATCACAGTCGAGTATACTCTTAATATTTGACTAAATTTCTTGAGTCTTACAACCTTATGCTACGGCCACGGTAGAATGGACTTTAAGCGTTTTCTACAATGAGATTTTAAGGAGTAAAACTTGAGAAATTGACCAATCACAATCGAATATTCTCTTAATACAAGGCTGTGGTTGGTCAACTTCTTAAGAGTTACGCCTTAAAATCTTATTATAGACGCTACATTAAGCGTCGTCTACAATGAAATTTTAAGGAGACTTAAGGCGTAAGATTTAAGAAATTGACCAATTACAGTCAAGTATTAAGAGAATATTCGATTGTGATTGGTCAATGTCTTAAGTCTTACGCCTTAAGTCTCCTAAAATCTCAGTGTAAACGACGCTTCAAGAGTTGTCTACAATGGCTGTAGCATAAGGTTGTAAGGCGTAAGACTCAAGAAACTGACCAATCACACTCAGGTATGGCCGTGTTCCGAAATTGCTGCCAGTTTACTGCCAACACTGAAAATATATAATATACGTAACGTTCACTGTAGAATTTGCAGTTCTGCTAACAATTTCGGAACACGGCTTATGAAGAGAATACTCGGCTGTGATTGGACAATTTCTTAAGGCTTAGGGCTTAAATTATCTGTTGTAGATCGGGATTAAAGGTTCGTCTGCATGGCCGTAAGTAGTAAGACTATGGGGATTCGAACTCCGGTCCTCTCAGGGGGGGTAAGGCGCGAGAAACTTGGTGCGAGTATGAGTGACGTCACGGGCGGGGAAGGAGGAACCGTGGTGCGCGGTGGTTGACGTCACCCACGGGTAAGGGGGATGCGCGGCGCAACCGATGGACGAGGGGGTCCTCGTAGTGAAGGAGATCAGCGGCGCGAGCGATGGACGAGGGGATCCGCGCGGTGAAGGGGGTTCCGCGGAAAGAAGACGGTGGTGTGAGAAGAACAGCACTACGTGTGGAAAAGAATAGTGCTACGAGTGCGACAAGGATGGCGTCATCGTTGGACAAGGACGGGGCATAGGTGGGAGAAGGACGACGCAAAGGTAAGTGAGCAACGAGTATGAAAGATAGAGAACGATAATATTCTAAGCCAACGCGTGCGAGAGAGACAACGATAATATCGCGATACTTATAACTAGCGCAAGAGAGATGTAGGAATGGGGACGTAAGGAGAGGCGCGTAAATAATCACATTTTTTTTTAATTGAAACAACATTTATTAGAAATCTATATATTTTTGTGTCAGCACGAGAGATTACTTATTCTAAGCGCGAAAGATGAAGATAGACTTACGATTAACGCATGAGAGAGAACGATATCACGATACTTACAACTAGCGCGAGAGAGACGCAGGGATGGGAACGCAAGGAGGGGCATGCAAATAATTAAATTTTTAAAAAAATTAAAATATAAAATTTTTTAAGTGTGTGTATTATACATATGTGTGTGTGTGTGTGTGTGTGTGTGTGTGTGTGTGTGCGTGTGTGTGTGTGCGCGTGCGTGCGTGTGTGTGTGTACTTAAAATTAAGATTATGATTTTTATGAATAAAATTTTAAAATATAAAATATAATAATAATAATAATAATATAAAATATAAAATATAATTTTAAAAATAATAACATTGGGGGGTGCGGGCGTGGAGGGTCAGGGGGGAGCTGGGTCAGGGAGATGGCCGTTCCTGTAACAGAAAAAAAGATATTGGATTAATACAAATGTAGTTATAAGATTTATAAAAAAAAAATACATCTGTGCTCCCCATTACACATGCCATTGGGTGCCCGAATCTCCCCGGGCACCCAAATCTCCTCCTCTTCCCCGAAGATCCGCCACAGGTCAATGTCATCCTCGTCCTGGGGACTCTCCGGAGCGTCACCCCACATGAAGGAGAGGTCCTATCTCCTCCACCGCCGCTCCGCCCGCACCCACTGTCGGCGCCGTATGTTAACAAATCCAGGAATCTGGATTTCATCCTGGGACTGTATAAAAAAATATAATTAATATAGATATACAAATTTTTTTATAAAATAATCACAAAATGGATATTTATCTCCCAGTGGAAGACCAGTTTAACCAATAGCACACAAAGTAGGTTGGAAAAGGCCTGCTTCCACCCCGGGCAATTTTCAAAAATGTACTGCATTTTTTTTTTTTACTTTTCTCTTCTTAACTCGCGCACTCTCTGAAACTTTCTGATGCGGCAACGAGGTCTCGACACGGGATTTTATAGTAGAGATGCCACATTATCACCATGCTAAAAACGCATCGTAAGACAAAAGTACGCGCGATTCCATGCAACTCTGCATAGTATAATATAATATTATCATATCGCGACTTTGCGAGCAGACAAACGTGGACGTATCATTATCGCTTTACCAAAAACGCGTCGTAAGACAAAAGTATGCATGTTCTCATGCAAATCAGCACGATATAATGTGTCAACCCCGATCAAATGGTAATTGAACGGAAACGAACGCTCGTCAAACGGTCGTCAAACGGAAATGAACAACCATCGAACGGTCATCGAACGGAAACGAACGGTAATTGAACTTCCAGCTCCGTCGATCGCAAAGAGAGAAATTACCAAACCTCTTTGGAAAAAAATAATTCTGGAATTTCGGAGGGAAGTTTCCAAACCTCGTCAGAAAATTCCAGCTCCGTCGATTGCAAGGAGGGAAATTACCAAACCTCTTTAGAAAAAAATAATTCTGGAATTTCGGAGGGAAGTTTCCAAACCTTGTCAGAAAATTCCAGCTCCGTCGATCGCAAAGAGGGAAATTACCAAACCTCTTTAGAAAAAAATAATTCTAGAATTTCGGAGGAAAGTTTCCAAACCTCGTCAGAAAATTCCAGCTCCGTCGATTGCAAGGAGGGAAGTTACCAAACCTCACTACGAAAATCGACACCTTATCCAAAAAGGGAAAGAAGTTCTTCGTCCGCTCTGGACTTTGCATCTCTAAAGGATGGATTATTTACAGGAAAAAACGACAATAATGAATTAGAAACCTCCCATGTTATAATAAAAGACCTCGTCCAAGAGGCTCAAGAACATAATTCGAACATTAGAAAAATCGAAAATTCTCGAAAAATTAACCGCAAGAATAAGCCATCTTCGTAACTTTCTACGTCCTTATGTAATAAATCTCAAGAAATAATAGATAAATTTACGCGAAAACATAAGTCTAAACACGAGGTTGACATTATAACCTCCGAGTCGCATAATTGCTTGGTACTTTCTGAGGAAACTAAGGAAGATCGACTCTCTAAAATTATTGACTTATTGCGATTAGAGCATTTAAATGGAAAAGAACAGGAAAACATAATAAAATTAATAACGAATAGTCAAGATCATTTCCACATTCCTGGAGAGAATTTAACCGCAACTCATGTTTTGCAACATCGAATAACGACCACCGATGATCACCCGATAAATACTCGGCAATATAGATTTCTGCAAATACATAAAGAAGAAATAAACAAGCAGGTAGAGGACCTTCTACAGGGAGGCATAGTGAAACATTCGCAATCGCCTTATAATACACCAATATGGATCGTGCCTAAGAAAGACGATTCTAAAGAAAATAAACGATGGAGAATGGTTCTCGATTTTCGAACCTTAAATGAAAAAATTATTGGAGACGCTTACCCACTACCTATTATTGTTGATATACTAGATCAACTAGGGGGAGCGCAATATTTTTCCATATGCGATCTCGCATCTGGATTTCATCAAATAAAAATGGACCCTGCCGGCAGTCATAAAACCGCTTTTACGACTCCTTTCGGACATTACGAATTCGATAGAATGCCTTTCGGTTTAAAAAACGCTCCGGCTACTTTTCAACGCTTAATGAATTTAGTATTAACAGGACTACAAGGCGAAGAATTATTTGTATATGGATGACATAGTTATTTATGCCAAGTCATTAGAAGAACATGAAAGAAAATACAACGCTTTAATAGAAGGTCTTCGAAAAGCTAATTTAAAACTACAGCCTGACAAGTGCGAATTTTTGAAGCCGGAAGTAACATATTTAGGACATGTAATTAGCAAAGATGGAGTAAAACCAGATCCAAAAGAATTAGAAGCTGTAAAATTATTTCCGAGGCCGAAAATGCCGAAAAACATTAAACAATTTTTGGACTTGCCGGATATTACAGACATTTTATACCTAATTTCTCTAAATTTGCCAAACCGTTAACATCCTTATTAAAAAAACAACACAAATTTCGAATGCACATCCGAACAAGAAGAATCGTTTTAAATCTTGAAACAAGAATTATGCAAAGGACCTGTATTGCAATATCCTGATTTCTCGAAACCATTCATATTGACTACAGATGCTTCAGGAATAGCCATAGGCGGAATCCTATCACAAGGAGAAATAAACAGAGACCGACCGATCGTATACGCGTCACGCACTCTAACAGATAACAAAGTAAAATATGACACTTATGAAAAAGAAGCCCTAACCATAGTTTATTGCGTAAAATATTTCAGACCATATTTATACGGAAGAAAATTTACTTTAGTAACTGACCATAAACCTTTAACGTGGTTCAAGAATGCACAAGACGCAAACATGCGAATACTACGCTGGAGACTGAAACTATCAGAATACGATTATGATGTTGTATACAAAGCCGGAAAAATTAACGTAAATGCAGATGCACTATCACGGAATCCTGTAAATATCATGGAAACAAAATATCATAAAAGATAAACCACTGAATCCTAATAATCCGCAAGATGCAGAAAAAATTTCTAGGATGTTGGAAGAATCTGACGACGAGGAAGAAAGCGAAAACGACGATTTTCATTTATATCTTTCAGACACTGAAACAGATGAACCGTTTTATGACCATACTAATGCCACATCATCTACCGAAGAAAATGAACCACCACCATCTAAACGAGATCGAATACAAACCCGAAGCCAAACTATAAACTAAAAGGAACAAAATAAAAATTTCCAAGATATCGAAAGAAGAACAAACCCATCAGATAAAAACGAAGATAAGGAAGAAGAAGAGGAAGAAGAAGAAGACGAAGAGGAAATTATCAATCTAAATTTACGGAAAGCAAGAACAAAATCTATCGAAAACAAAAGTAATGTCATAGAAAGTCGCGAATTATTATTCTTACGAAAAGATAACGTAATGTATTTTGTTGACACCAACGGAAAACCTTTAGACTCAGGCTCGCAAAAACTCTTTGAACGGAATAGTCTGCCAAATCTTGGGTCTCTTATTCTAGGCAAACCTAAAGCCATAAAATATAAAAACTACTACCACATAGCTCTGCCTATTATAGAAGGACAACAGAAGGCTCCTACAATGGCTTTAAACCAAATATCAATCACCGTAAATAATCTACGCCATATCATACAAGATTTAAAATTAGAAACAATTAGTATTGCAAAAACGGAAACAATTAATAACGTACCATGGAATAATATTAAATCACGACTTCTGTCAACATTCGTTAATATACCCGTTAAATTGATTATATGTAATGGATTAGTCAAATATCCACCTAAAGATTTACGAACTGTCATTATTGGAGAGATGCATTGCTTACCCACAAGAGGACACCGAGGCGTTACGAAGACCTACAACAGAATAAAACATAATTATTATTGGGAGATCTTGAAAGCCGACGTTCAAAGATACATCCAGCAATGTTTACAATGTCAACTCAAAAAACATGTTCGAGTCAAAACTAAACAGCCTATGATAATTACAGACACACCAGGATCTTCTTTCGACAAGGTCGCTATGGATATCGTAGGACCATTACCGAACACCGAGAGAGACAACGAATATATTTTAACGCTACAAGATCAATTAATAATGTGTATGGGAAAATATTGTGTATGGGAATACCGCTACCAAATCAGACTTCCGAGACCATCGCAGAAGCTTTCATAGATCGATTCATTTACGTGCTCGGAACACCAAAGGCGATATTAACAGATCAAGGACGAAATTTTATTAGCGAATTATTGAAAAAGATTGCTAAACTATTTAAAATTCGCAAGTTTCGAACAACAGCTTTCCATCCTCAATCAAACGGATCTTTAGAGAGATCTCATCATGCATTAGGAGAATATTTAAAACAATATGCGAACGAACAAAAACAGTGGGACCGATGGGTTGGTCTTGCAATGTTCAATTACAACACTAGCGTACATGAAGCAACTCCATACGAATTAGTTTTTGGTAAAATAGCAAGAATTCCATCGAACGAACCTCTTACTTCAGAAGATAAACTAGCAAGCTACGATGAATACTTACAAGGAAAGGGTCGGAAGTGTCCCCCTCCGATTTTAATGAGCTTTGAATATGTTGTAGTCTAGATCAAAATAGGAGACACGTATTTTTTTATAAGTGCTGAGTCGGCCGTTAAGGGGGTGAAACACCTTCTTGAAAAAAATCGATTTTTTCATTTCTCAGCGGATACCGTCGAAGCGATAAGAGATATAAACAAAAGTTTCAAATAAAAGTTTTATGGTCTTTAATGTACTTCAAAATCATGTAATCAGATTTGTCGAAAATGTCATATTTTTCGAAATCCCCCCCCCTCCCTTTTAATGTTTGAAAATTTTTAAATTTGTCTCATAACAAAACTTATAGCTCATTTAACGACAAATTCAATCATATATAATAAAGTTGTATTCCGAAGTCACATTTTTCAGAAATAAATTAAAAATATCCCTATACACTACTATACGCCCGCTTTATCCGCCTTATGACGCTCGTTATTCACAGCGACAGTCATTTTTCTTCGCAAACTCACAGAGGCAACCATAAATTAGCAATAAATAATTTATGAGAATATATTTTTATAAATTATAGAAATTATATTTATAAATATAATTATAAATTATATAATAATTATAATTATAATATATGTCTATATTATGTGACAATAAATATACATATAATTTATATGGAAAAGTAATGTTTTTAATGCATGAAAAATAAAACTAGTCGGACAAGGAAAATTATTGATCAGATGCCGATGTTAATAGATTCAATTCTATGAATAAACAGATGTCGCATTCGCGAAATGAGTTGGTGCAATATATTATTTTATTAACAACTGCGTGCAGTGGAACACATATTACTATTAAAGCGTCTATCGAATATACGCGAGCGCGATAGTAAATATATTTATATATATAAGAAAATAATTAAAAGGATTATAACTTATAAAGCGAGCGAAAAAATGCGTCGCGATAAGAAAGTCAGCTGCCCGAAGTGCTGATACAGCCAGTATCACACGGCCAAGTCATCAAACAGAGGAAGAAATCACTCTCGAAATAGCGCTGAATTGCAATAAAATGCGAGGAAGTCTTCGGACTTCCTTCGCTTGCATTTTGATCACGCCACTTTAGAAATAACCAATGATTTTATTTGGTCATGCCACCGCGCGATCCTCCTCCGATAATCGTTCAGAACCGGAGGCGTTAAAAGCCACCGCCTAGAAGCGGCGGACAGTCACAAATCAGTTATCAAATAATTAACAAGTGCTCGAGTTAATTAACAAGACTAGCCGTTATCCTGAAAAAACAATTGTGCCCCACGCACACAACAATACAGTATGTATGTACTTTTTCGATTTTTAAAACTTTTATAGTTTTTTGCTTTTACTTACACTTCATTCAAAATTGCGGTTTATCTGTTTTGTTTTAATGTATTTAAATTATAATTAATATTTTATTACTTTATTTAAGTTATGTGATAAAACTGTTCTATTTTTCATGAAACTCGGAAAACGTAACAAATTATTAATACGCATTAAATAATAAAATATTTTTGTTGCTAATAAGTATTTTTTTGCTAATATTTATAAAACAAATATACATAATGTTAATAATTTTTTTAGATAATGTTTAATCCAAGAAATGTAGCAGTACTGCTATACACTGCACTGTATATGACTGGGGAATTCCCAGAAAGTCCTGTTACAACAGATGAAAATGAAACAAAAGACATGATGGAAAATATGCTTCGATCAATGTATGAAGAAGCGTTTGAAGTTTATGAAGAATCATCATTAGATTTTCAAAACGAATTTGATATACCTGAAGTAGAACCTGTAATTGATGAAGAAAGAGAAGAAGACACATATTTTGTAAAAGAAATTGAATGTGTTGCGGATTCTGTACCAATAGAATATAAAAGAAATGCAGTAGAGTTATGGAGAAGTGGAACAAAAAAGTCAAGAACTCTTGCATCTATAAGAAATAGATTTCGGAAAGTCACGTCATTACGTCAATTAAGAAGATGGGAGCAGCAAGTAAATCAAGGTGGCAACAGATTTGATAAACTGAAAGAAATTTCAACATATACGTTAAATAAATTCCATGAAGGTATTGAAAAGGGAATAATTATTCATGACATTGATATTGCTCGATGGGCTCTTCGCGCACAGAAGGAAGTAAATCTACTTGGGTTTACAGCATCATTATCATGGGTAAAAAGGTTTAAGCTTGCACATAATATCGTATCTAGAAAAATTACAAAATTTATAACAAAAAAAAATTTAGCGTCAGACAAAGATTTAGAAGCACGAAGCAAGTCATTTATCGAAAATGTTAAATCTTCTATTATACAATATGGAATTGAAAATGTATATAATTCGGACCAAAGTGGATTTCAATTAGAATTTCATTCCGGTCGTTCACTATCACCTATTGGTATTAAAAAAGTAGAGCGCATAGTACAATCCATATCAGCAACTACACATAGTTATACTATACAACCTATTGTTTCAGCTGATGGTAGATTATTATCGCCTCTGTTTATTGTTTTAAAAGAACCTACTGGAACATTTGGTCCAATAGTAAAAGAAACAATGTTTAAAGATAATAATATCTTTGTCATGGCATCAAAATCTGGAAAATTAACATCGCATCATTTTGAGATCTGGATAAAAGAAGTGTTTTTTCCAAATGTTGGACCAAAATCAGTGTTATTATTAGATTCTTGGACTGGTCATTGTCCTGATATAATTCAAAGAAACAAACCAGATTTTATAGACAATATTAATTTGTTAACTATACCAGCTGGAGCAACGGGAAAAATACAACCTTTAGATGTATTCGGTTTTCGTTTATGGAAAAATTTTGTTAGACATTTTTCAGATACCATCATGCTTTTAGATCTTGACGTCAAGCTTCATTCAAGAAACAATATTTTAAAATTACAATCATTAACACATAATCAATTTTCATCACCAAGGTTTAAAAATTTATTCAAATATGCATGGTATAAAAGTGGTTATTTAGAAAAGAAACCAGAAGAATTTGATACACCAGTAGATTTTTGTTTCAAAACTAATTTAAAACCAACATGTGATATTTGCGGTGAAATTGCTGTAATTTCTTGCGCATGGTGTAAAAAATCCCTTTGTATAAATCATTTCTTTCATGATCATCATCTTTGTAACCGATATCAACCATGAATATTTGTTATTCTTGTATGCAATAATTATGTACGGTATTTTATGTAATATTTCCATATACATATATATAATGACTTCGGAATACAACTTTATTATATATGATTGAATTTGTCGTTAAATGAGCTATAAGTTTTGTTATGAGACAAATTTAAAAATTTTCAAACATTAAAAGGGAGGGGGGGGGATTTCGAAAAATATGACATTTTCGACAAATCTGATTACATGATTTTGAAGTACATTAAAGACCATAAAACTTTTATTTGAAACTTTTGTTTATATCTCTTATCGCTTCGACGGTATCCGCTGAGAAATGAAAAAATCGATTTTTTTCAAGAAGGTGTTTCACCCCCTTAACGGCCGACTCAGCACTTATAAAAAAATACGTGTCTCCTATTTTGATCTAGACTACAACATATTCAAAGCTCATTAAAATCGGAGGGGGACACTTCCGACCCTTTCCTTGTTAGTAAATCTCGTCACACAACTTCACACTATTCAGGGAAATGCTCGCGATAATGTTATTCAAGCAAAAACTAAATCAAAAAATCATTACGACAAGAAAACAAATCCGCAGATATTTAAGCCTGGAGACCAAGTATTTTTATTAAAAGGTCCTAAACCTGGTAAATTCGGGGATCAATATACCGGACCTCACGAGGTTTTAGAAATTCTTAACAAAAATAATATAAAAATTAAGATAAAGAAAAATAGTACATAATACATTCGAATAATACATTCTAATCGCTTACGAATTTCACACATCAAGCCATCGAAAAACCAATAACTAAACAATAATTAAATACAATTTCAGATGGATCCCAGAGCCAGAAGACTAATTGCAATAATAATACTCCTAATAATGCAGTTTCTTCGAACCTTCGAAATAATAAGATACGATTGTGGGTCATCATCAGCGAATCTAACGACCTTATCTTTATTAAATATAGAAGAATGCGACATCCCTCAAAAACAAGTTAATTCTAGTTCAATTTACGTGCAATTACTGCAAATTAATGATTTCACATCAACCCAAGTCATACAATGCAAAGTCGAGATTGACAGATTAATTAGAAAATGCGGAATGTTCTCCCACACTATGGATGTACATAATGGAAAATATTCATACATTGAACCAATAACCCGCCAAACTTGTAGACGTATGCATGACTACGGCAGCTATCAACTTGGAAACACATACATAACCGGCTTAAAATCAAATACAACCAGCACACGCCCAGTAACGCTGGCCGGAATAACTGTGGATAATGACGGTAAATGTTTTGGAGGAGCATATTCCGTCTCTTACGGAACGTGGTCTGATGTCCTTGTAATAGGATCAATAAAAATTACATTACACGATTATACTGCAGATGTACGAATCAATAGTAATCAATTACAACTCAGATCGGGCATGACTTGTGAATTCAGCTCCGTAGAATGTATAGACATAGAAGGAGGAGATATACATATACTGGGACCCAGTTCCTGTCGGACCTTGCAAATTTTCCGACTACAGTATAATATATGAAGGATACGCCGACAAAATAATTGACGAAGAACAACGCCAAACAGTCTATTCCCTCACCGCTCAGGACATAATATTCGCTTTAACCAGCGTAGGGAGACATGAAGTATGTGGATATTCATTAATACAAACAGAGCCTAAATTATTAATTTTCGAAACCGTACGCGGCACTGTAGTTTTTAGTAAACAAACTCGCACTTCTAACCTGGATATCTTCGCATATATGAACTAAAAATTTGTCTATGTGGAGAAATACATTTGTACTCAAATCAAGCAACTGTATCATAATATCTTGTTACAACAGTGCAATCTGGAACGAAAAATGATGCAAAACGCTTTAGCTATCGCTACACAATCTCCAGACATTTTTGCATATCACTTAATGAAAGGACCTGGATACATGGCTCAGAATATGCTCCTCCAAATCTGCTGGCTGGTGAAGTAATTCATATAATAAAATGCGTACCCGTCGAACTAGCACTCACTCGAACAGAGCAATGCTATAATCAATTACCAGTAACTAGAAAAAATCAAACCTATTATTTAACTCATCAAACTCATATATTATTACGACAAGGCACTCAGACAACATGTAATTCTTTCGCGCCCGCCATGTATCTCTTAGGAGATGCATGGTATAAATTAACATCCAAACCGGTAGACATCTTGGTATAAATTAACATCCAAACCAGTAGACCACCTATCATCATGAAACCATTAACAAGGCCCACATGGAAATATATCAGCCCAGGATCACTTGCCACCAGTGGAATGTACACAGAAACCAACTTAAATGATCTCAGAGACCATATAATGTTCCCGGCAGAACGACCCGCACTCCTAAATACCGTAACCCGAGGAATCATGGGAAAAACCATCTCTTTGGGGGAAGGTTCCATCTCCAACTTATTAGATAAAAATACGATCGAGAAAATAGCCTTATCTACATGGACAAAATTTTGGAGCAAATTCTTGATTTTCGGAAATATTAGCGCGGGATTACTCCGCATCTATTTGGCCATAAAAACTATTAAACTAATATTAGATACAATAGTACATGGATATGCCTTGCATACAGTATACGGATGGTCGCTATATTTATTAGGGGCCATCTGGGACTCTCTAACCCATCTATTGTTACACTTAAAAACAAGACCACCATCACAAAAAAGCACCCACAGCATCAACCTCTGAGTCCCAACCCAGCAGGACGCCTGAGAAGGCTCCGAAAATTATACAATACTAATGCATGTTTACCCTTCTCTCTCTTCAAACGAGCATACCTCTTATTCACTTGAAATCAAAATCTTAAACAAATATAAACAATACTCTGAACCACACCCTAACACCTCGAAAAAAAACAAAAACGGAAAAATCAACCAAACTCTACTATCACAAGCAATTTTAACCATTCTACAGAATAAAGAAAATGGAGATCAAAAGCATCGAAACAAATTTCTTAACACGAGGATGCTTGGACGTAACAATAGTTTTCAGATTCAATGATAAAATCTATAAGCAAATTTTTAGAATACCTATGGGCTCCCCTCTCTCTCCTATTTGTGCGGACCTCGTTCTTCAAGATCTTGAAGAAAAAGCCATTTCACAGCTTCCTTTTCACCTTCCATTTTATTTTAGATACGTTGATGACATTGCCTTAATTGCTCCCGCTTCTTTTTTGGATCTCATTAATTCTGTTTTTAATTCTTTTCATGATAGGTTGAAATTCACCATGGAGATTGCCAATGATAGTCGTCTCAATTTTTTAGATGTGACTATCATTATTAATAATAATCATATCGAGTTCGACTGGTATATAAAACCCACTTTTTCTGGAAGGTTTCTCAATTTCTTCTCTCAACACCCGTTGGCTCATAAAAAGGGAGTAATTATTGGACTCACAGACAAAATTTTCAAATTGTCACATCCGAGATATCATGAGAAGAATTTTAGTGTTGTGCCCGAGCGGCATAGGGTGTGGGGTAGCCGGGAGAGGCGAATAATCGCTCCAATCAGATAGCAATAGTTTTTTATTATACAGTTTTTCGTTATAAATATAATCGTTGTTTCCTTATCTTTAGTCGATTTCTTTCAAGCCTTGTTATCGTCCTTTCCTGGTTCGCTTCGTGTTTAGGAATTATGTCGAGAGTTTCGTAACTTGATTTAGCGGCTAGCCCTCTTGTTCGCACTATTTAATAGTTACGTCTTCGCGCACTACTTTAACCATAGGTTTACTGTTTATGACTGTCCGCCGCGGATCCGCGGTGGATGGCTTTTATTCCCTCAATTTTGGGGATTTTTGGAGGGGGTCGCCTGCCGACATGACCATGTATGGTCATGGAGGTTTTTCCGGGTCGTCCAAAGTCTAAGTGCTAACGAAGGAAGTTCAAAGTTGAATTCCTTCGTTAGCGTTTTCGCGTTTCCGGGTGAACGTTCTTACGCGTGGTTCGCATGCGACAGCGATTTTATCGGGTGAATGTTCGCTGTCGCGTTTCCCAACAATATTTCCTGCTGACGCTTATTTTATACGTTGATTATATAGAAGTTCTAATATTTAAATAGATTATAGTCTGCGAGACTATAACATTAGTATCATCTCTGAGATCCTTTCCAGCAATGGTTACCCGGCGAATTTCATTTTTAATACCATCACAAGCAGAGTCAAGCTCCTAATTCATAATCAGTCTATTCCTCCTTCCACATCCTCCCCCCTTCCTTCTCCCTCTTCCACTCAAGCATTTTTCGTTATTCCGTACATCAAGGGAGTTTCAGAACATTTCAGAGACATTGCTTGCAAACTTAACAAATCTTTGGCCCATGTTGTCTTGAATAAATTGAACTGCTTTATTAAAACGCATAAAGATCCTCTCCCATTGGATTGTCACACAAATGTAGTATATAAAATCTCTTGTTCGGATTGCTCAGCATCGTATGTAGGACAGACGAGCAGAAAGATTTCGACTCGTATCCGCGAAGCTATTATTGTATTTTAGTCGAGTGTGAATGCCGCGTGAATTTATAAAGTTATTCTTTTTTGTTTAGTATTTTCTCTCTCCGCGTGCTTATCCCCGGGTCTTTTTAATTCTTATGACTATTTTTTGTCTGCGTTCGACCCAGGAGTAAGAGCAATAGTTATTGATGTAAATTGCCCCGGCCAATCAGCCGGGGCAATAATATTATCAAATTGTACCGGATAGGGGCGAGGTTTTTCCTCTCCCCGCGCGCGTTGTTGCTCAGCCCATTGGCGGGGGGGGGGACGATTGTTCCCCGCCCATATACTATTTAAGTTTGGCGCGCGGCATAGTTGCCGCTGATTTATGTACCTGCACCCCGGGGGGGTCTGTCCCCCGGGGAACATTATTTGAAAATAAAGTGGCTAA
The DNA here is from genome assembly GCF_003227725.1 of Camponotus floridanus. Lineage (NCBI taxonomy): Eukaryota > Metazoa > Arthropoda > Insecta > Hymenoptera > Formicidae > Camponotus > Camponotus floridanus. Next base: position 18,115 of record NW_020229353.1, read on the forward strand.
TTTATATAAAATCTCTTGTTCGGATTGCTCAGCATCGTATGCAGGACAGACGAGCAGAAAGATTTCGACTCGTATCCGCGAGCATCGATCCAACATTGATCGACCCTCCGAACATCTATCTGTTTTATCTCAACATAGACTTATGGGACATGATTTTGTATGGAATGATGTCGAAATTTTGGATCAAGATGCTTCGTTTCTCAGAAGAACTACCTCTGAAATGATCCATATTATACGACAGAGCAATGATCTCAACGTTCAGAAAGATACGGAGAAATTTGATAAAGTTTATCTTCCTATTATCAAATCTTTACATTTTTAATTTCCATATTAATTTCCATTTTTATTTTCATCATCCGTTCCTGAATCCCCTTTCCCTCTCCATTGGATTGGCATGCCTGGCTCTCCATTATCACGCGTCTCAGTACATTTCGTCGTCTCGTTGGATATACACGTCTCTTGTGTCTTTCAATAATTCTGTTCTACTTTTTTCTCACTGCGATCTTTTCAACATTGCATAACTGCTTGTATGTAACTTTTCTTTAAAAATTTATTACTGTATTAATTATTCTCTATCAATTTTTCTGTCTTTTCTTTACATCTAATTTTTTATTGCTGTTGTGGTGTTTTGCGAGAATGCGTGTTGCTCTGCTTGCTTTATTTTTCAGATTACAATTGTTCTGGCTATGGCATGAATTTTTAAAACATAATAAGGAATCTTTTCAACGATATACAGAGTGGAACGTATGCAGTATCTCTGTCCTCTACGCGCATACCATCTTTTTTCTCATCACTCTTTTTTCTACACAGCCACGATCTATGTGTTGCGCATTGGTGAGTAGCAGGCTTGCGGACATTCACACGGCTATTTCTCGCTATCTGAGAGGGTAATTCTTTTATTTCTTAATTATAAATTTCGGAAGCTAATATGCGTGTATTTATATCATATGTATGTATTATTGATATTGACCATGAATATTTATTTGAGCGTTTCACCTTGTATCACAGTTTGAATCTGTTTGCTATCTGTTGCGAGCGACCATTATTATTTACTATTATTTTTTTCTATATTATCATTTTAATTTACTTGCACTTTCGATATTAATATTGTTGTCGCATTGAAAAGGATCTGGATTAGATCGAAACGTTTGCGAATTTAATCTTGCGAAATTAATCTCTTGTATTTAACTCTTCTTATGACAATTATTTGTAACTTAATTTTCGTGAATCTCTTTTATGTTACCGTCTATACCATTTAATTTCTGACTCAGTTATGTTTTTTGAGAATTATTATTCAATATTGTATACCGCTGCAATACCGCTATCATTTCAAACATTGTTATAATTTTGACATCTATACTGTGTGGTTTTTTTTCTGCCTAATTTATATACTCATTTATTAGATTTTTTTTGTAACCACCACATTGACTTAATTTTTTAATTTGGTTTAGAGTTAATTAAGGAAATTAAGAAAAAGAATCATGGAAATAAGTAACTGAAAAAAGTAAATTATAAGTAAATAGTATTACATTAAAAAGATATATATATATATATATATATATATATAGTGTATAATTTAATGAAGAGTAGAATAATGTGTGATTTAACAAAAATAAGAAAACTTATAAGAATATTACAAAAATTTACATATATATGTACTCTTTCGTACATTTAGCTTATACAATAAATAAAAATAAATATCATTTATAAAATATACCCTCATAATTTTGGACATTTTAATTAATAAAATGTTTTTAGTCCAATGTTTATATTTTTTTCTTATTTTTAATACATACATAAAAAATACTAAAGTTTGATCATTAAATTTACGTACTATATTCTCTCACTTGAATTATAAAATGTTTATTAAAAATATTTTTTGTTATACTTACGTATAATTACGTATAGTAACTTAAGAAATATAGAATGAAATTAAATGTCTCATTAAAAAAAATATGTTCATGTCGATATTATCTGAATCAAATTTTTTCATTATTGAACCAATCAAAAATAAACCATATTTTGGATATTAATTCTATAAACTAACATCAATATATAAATTAATTAGTATATCATATTAAATTCTCTTCTTAAATATTTTAACAATATTTTAATTATTGTCATTTCTCATTTCTTATTTTTTACCTGAATATAAAGACTTTTAGCATCATTTTACTTTTATTTTTAAGTTGCTTTAATTTGTTAATTTGGTATGAATTTCAACCATATTTATTGCGGCAAACTATCCTATTTGGATCCAGTAATAATAATCTTTCACAACGAAGTTATTTCCATCGAACATTAGCGAGATATCTATCAGGAACTATAATATATTTGGAAATTATATCTTATACATATTTCCTGTATTCGATATCAAAATAATGTTAAATATTAATTCATTTTCTATGGCATTAATTAAAGATTCCTACAGTTACATATCCTTATTAAAAAGAACTTATTTGATAAATACTACTACGAAAATACACCTATTCTGATAATAATAATAATTTTTAATAGTAATAACAATAATTAATAATAAATAATAATTATTTATTATAATAATTAATAATCAATTNCAAAATCCCAGCAACATGTTGAGCGGCACGCAAAAGTTGAAATAATTTTTGTCACCGTTGTACGTCAAATCCCACGATGCATTCTTCAAGTTTATACTTTTCTGGTGCGTTAGAGAAATAATTTTTGAGCGTCGATGTTATTCCAACATTTCTGTTGCGATCAATCTCTACTCCGTCGAGTTCGTATCGAAGCTCATCAAACATGAATGCGACGCAATTGTTTCCCAATACAACCTTCATTTCATCATTCGCTTTACGACATTAAATCTTCCCTCGATCCTTCCACATACGACTGTAAAGAAAGCTTTCGCACGTACGTCGTTGCATAATTCCTGATGTTGTATAGGTATTCGTATCTCGTCGCTGTATCCAAGCGTCGTATTGGCGTACGGATTGTACGTATGAGTCTCAATCTTGACGATGCGATCATCAAAGACTGGCTCACCTTCCGATATTCAAAATCAATCATTCTTTTCGTACGATGAATCCCAATGATTTCAAAAATTCACGATTCAACGCGCTCAGCTTCTTTTTAACGGCAATCTTATTATTGTCACCCGATACTGCTCGCCTTACTGCAATAGTATTGTCCCGCATAAAAGTATTGTCTCTCGCGTGCTCCGTTTCGTTCAGCACAAGCATACTATGTTTGTCGCCGCCGTATATGCAATCTTACGGTAATTTCCTCTCCTCGAAAATCGAGCAATCGACCTCTTTGATCCACAATACGTATCGTTAAATCCGTAATGCTCCGTACGACGATCGGCAGATAAATGATCTGTGCCGGCGTTTCCGATATCTTATATCCTGGCGGTACGCTCGGTGAAAATTCATGTATCGTGTGTACGCGCATGCCGTTGCTGTACGCACCAGTAGTCACGTTGCATTCTATACGAATAATATTTACGTTTATAATATTAACAGGTTCGTCTGATTCATACCACTTGCGAGGTTGCAATATACGATTCGACGAGAATCCAAGCAAGGATCCTACATTGTCGGGTTTGGTAAAGTTTATTCTGTAGGCGCATTTGATTTCGCTCTTTAGCGTACTGATTGGCGCGGAGCACTATTGGATATTCCTCATCATAATGTTTTCACCATCTCTGGAAAGGTGTTCATCTCGCAAAATTGCGCGTTTGAGATAGTCATTTATGGCGTGCAATTCGTACGATCCTTCGGGAATCATAATTTCCTTGTCGTCGTTGTCAAAATAAAATTTATTATTCGAAAAATTTACGTTCGGAATCGTGTGATAAGTTTCAAAATCCGTTAATCCGAGCTCGTAATCGGCATCGCTCAAATCTATAGCGGGGAAATAGCTTACAGCGAGAACGCTGCTTCTGCCAGTCAACGTAAGTGTCAGTGACATGTCGAACGAATACTGAGTCATGACGATGGATTGTCAGGCTTTAATTGATCGTTTGAAGAAATTTTAAACACAACTGTCCACAGATACTCTGATTATAACTTTGATAAGATGTGTAATTGTATTCAATCTTCACTCGTCCGAAATATCGCACAAGTTCTTTGGGCGGTCGAAGATTTCCAAAACTGTCGAAATATACGACACGATCACCCCTCTTTGCATACGCCACCCAATGAGTACCGGGACCATCAACGTCATCCAAATTGACGATACCGCTCTCGTTTCGTCGTACACCGCTTATCGGTAAATTATTGCGCATGAAAACACCTCTAAAGAAAGGTATACGCATACGTTTCGCAAATTGTTCCAATTGCACGTTAGTTGTCGCACCCGTAGGCATTTTTAATGTTTTTTCGACGTTTTTTTTTTCTCTTAGAGTTTGTTGAGAATCCCTGCTTGTACGGAGCGAGATAAAGTCCGCGACCTTCCATAGCGCGATTGTGACGCTGCATCTCTTCCAGCTGACGTTGCGCAGCCTTGCTATCGTTTACCGCCTTTGCGATTCCCGCCGCACCGCCGGCCAATGAACCGACAACTCCCAACAACGGTAAAAGTGGTAAAATACCACCACGTTTCGCTACTGGAAGTATTCGTTTCTTCCTCCACTTTGTCGTCGATGGCTTTTTCATCCCCATGCCGAGTTTTGTCTTTGCCTTCATTGCCGCCCAAACAGTCGTAGCGGCTGCTCTTTCACCGAGAGTCGAATCCCTCGCGGTAATGCGTTCTCGCGCTCTTTCAGCTTTTATGCAATCAGTGATGTGACGTTGGTCGAGGTCGTTGCTTCGCGTGTAAGCAATGTCGTGTTCGCGACACGCCGCGTCCAGTGGATTGATGCCTCGATCACCTCTAGCCAATCGTTTCTCTAATCGAGTTCCCGGCCCGCAAAACTGATAACCGGGAATATGTAATTGGGAAGCGCGTTTATCGCACGATTTAAGAGGCCGCTGCCTTTTACAATTCTCGCTGACATACGTCGCAATCTTTTATCAATGGAGGCGGACCGTCAATGTGTGTTCGCTGCCACGGCTGGTTGTAATGTCGCATGCATGAACGATATTGTCGAACCTCCGGATCAGCCTTTATATATTCTGGAAGCTTGTCCCACAATCGTTCCACGTAATCACCAAAATTTTGAAGTAATAAAATCTTTGGAATATACTGCAGTTGTTTGGCGGTAAGCCCGAGAATGTCTCTCTCATCCGACAGAAGGAGAAACATTTTTGATACTGAGCGGTTTCGAGTCGAGACATTTCTATAAATAGGTCTCCCCCTCGCGATCATTCGCAAAATTGATTCGAAAGAGAAAACATGCGGTTCGTGCGACAAGCGCGGGTAATCAAAGTATCAAATTTCGACGATAGACTAATATCGGAGAAAAAAGTACGCAAGCATGGAAACATGCTGCCGACTACTATACGCGATATCGTTTGCGGCCCTTCAAACTGTGGTAAGACAAACGTGTTGATTAGTTTGATAGAAAGTCCGCACGATGTACGTTTCGAGAACGTGTACGTATACTCGAAATCGCTTCAACAGCCGAAATACAAATACTTGGAAAATTTACTAGCACCTATAGATGAAATCGGCTATTTTACATTCTCTAATAACAGCGATGTCATTCCACCAAGCGAGACGCTTCCGAATTCCATCTTTATCGTTGATGACGTGGCATGCGACAAGCAGGATACGATAAGAGAGTACTTTGCAATGGGTCGACACTCGAGCGTTGACTGTTTCTATCTTTGTCAGGCGCCAAGATATCTAAGCATCTTATACGCAACAACGCGAACCTGCTGATCCTGTTTAAACAAGACGGCACAAACTTGAAACATGTGTACAACGATCACGTAAATACCGATATGTCTTACGACGATTTCCGTGCATTGTGTCAGAAATGTTGGCAACGCAAACATGGCTTCGTAGTCATTGATAAAGATAGTACGTTGATCAATGGACGATATAGAAGGGGATTTAATGATTTCGCGATACCGTAAAGCGATCAGTCATCATCGACACATCGATCGAGCATCATGAACGGCGATCGTGAAAAGATTGCGACAGAGATTGCAAAAACGAGCGAATCGATTCGCAAAAAATATCGCGCTTTGAAAAACTGGTAAAATGGAGGAAGATATCATATTGGAAAGGCAATTTAAACCGATTACCGAGCCTTTAAAACAGCTTGTCGAAAATACTGTGGAATCTGATGCGTCGAAAATCGAACCGTTGAGTTTGACGTTTGAACAGAAGCACGAGGAAAAAATAAAAGAGTCCAAGCAAGGACTAAAGCGAGCACGGATAAATATGCCGATAAACGATTCACCGATATATTCGAATCGATCAAAGCGAAGGAAGCAATTTTCTAATATGGCTACTGTTTCTACTCCGATAAAAGTACAACCGCGTCAAACAATACCATCCACAGCCATCGAAGAAATTTACGGGACCACACCCGATTCGTTTGTAACATCGGTCCGACACGAATTAGAAACGTCCGGAGGTCAGAAAACCTTCCGAGAGCATTTAGGTCCACTGGCGTAAAAATATATAGGAGATATTATGAGTGTTGATAAAAATAAGAGCATGGATTACGTCTACGGTGTTAAATTTACCAACGAAGGAATGATGCTTGGTGATAAATGTTTCGATGTGGACAAGGAAGATAATATAATTATCGATGGAATAAAATATGAGGGAACCGAAGGAATCTACGATTTGATTTTTAAAAAATTTCCCAATTATAAAAAATATACTCGAGACGATTTGCATAAATATCAAAGTATATTAAATATAACAAATGCACATAAACGTGACAACAAAGTTAATAATCCTATTAAAACTAATAAAGGGTACAAGTACAAATATATAATTGCACCATTATTCCCCGATAGAAAGATGGGAAGAGGTATAGACGCGCCGCGCACCATGACGCTCAGCGACAACATGATCGATTACGTGCATTGGAACGATCCCAACGAATTGGTGGATCGTTTGCGATTGCTGGACGCCTCGCGTCGAGCCGGCAACAATGCTCACGACAATGAAATCTTGTCAATTATCGAAGAACTTCGCGAGGCCGGCATTATTATAAATTAAACTATGCATCGGCGATACGTGTCATTCGGTCAATGTTCTCGGTACCGAAATGTCGATTAATAAATTCGGATTATCGTTGGGAACGTCGAACAATTTGTACTACGAATGTAATGGATTATTGAGAAATTACGTTCGCGATAACGCTTTCTGCCAAACTACTACCGGCTTTGACGCAAGGTCGCGCAAGATTCAACGCGTAGCGCAACCAGAAGCTGATACCGACGTCGTCAACAAACGATACGTAGATAAACTTTTGAGAGATCGACAGGGAGAAATTGAGCAAAAAATTATCGCGCTCGAAACAAACGTGCAGGTGCTGCGATTAATGATGCATGAGATAAAGAATGTGCTGAGATATGCAACATCTGACTCGACACAGTAAGCGAGATATACTAATATTGCATATTAATTATGCCTCGATCAAACGTACGAGAGAACAAAAACATCTCCGAAAAGCAGCAACTAGTCGAGGAGTTACATGTTCCGGCGAGAAGAAATTTTCCACGAAGACGCATCATTGTACGCGGATACGATGATCTGTGGCAGGCGGACGTGGTGGACATGCGTTCGTACTCTCGACTCAACAAGGGTCATAAATACATACTCACGATTATTGATGTGTTGAGCAAGTATGCGTGGAGTAAGCTCAAGAGTAAGAGCGGGAACGAAATGTCCGAAACGATCGCAAATATTATTGGAGACGATAAAAGGTGTCCGAAAAATTTTCAAACCGACAGAGGAAAAAAATTTTACAACTCGAGTGTGCAGAAACTGATGAAGAAGCACAACATTAATCATTACTCGACATATTCTGTTATGAAAGCCTCAGTCGTGGAACGATTCAATCGTACTTTAAAAAACAATATGTGGAAAATGTTTACACTGAATGGAAATTACAAATGGATCGACGAGCTATCTCGACTCGTTGCAGAGTACAATACGGGAAAACATCGCACCATCGGTATGAGACCTGTCGATGTCACTCCGACGATCGCCGAAAAACTTTTAAATACGGTGTACAGCAACGTAAAAATTGCGGTTCCGGAAAAATTTAAAGTATGCGATTCGGTACGCGTGAGCAAATACAAGACCATCTTTGAAAAAGGTTTCACACCTAATTGGACGACCGAAGTTTTTAAGATTATCGAGGTGCAGAAAACTAATCCCGCGACATTCATACTCGAAGATTCACGGGGAAATCCCGTCGCTGGAGGATTCTACGAATATGAGTTACAACGCGTCGCCAATCCCGACATATATCTCGTGGAAAAAATTTTGCGGAAAAAGGGTGATGACGTATACGTGAAATGGTTGGGAATGGATAAATCATGCAACTCTTGGATTTATAAAAATAATGTGTTGTAAACATTTATTGAAACATAAAATATGCGTATATAAAATATATAAATATAAAAATATATAATATAAAATGTACAAAATATATACATGGTTATGTACAAAATATAAAAATATATACGTGATTATGAACAAAATATACAATAAATAAAATATATACATTTATTTACAACGGTATCTGATAATGTCCCCACGGTAGTGTATCGGTGGTATCGGGTACGATATACCGCTTGTCATCGTACGGACTCAGAGCAATTTTCGTCTCGCGGATCGTGTATACTTGGTGTAATTTAGATCGTATACACGACTGCTGACGCATCATTTCAATCTCTTCGTTCAAGCACCGCGTATAATCGTCGAACGTTATCGTTCTCGCGACAACGTTGCTCTTGACACCTTTGACTTTCTTCGTATCCTTTTTCCCATTCACTCGTAACGCATACATCTTTGCTCTGAGCCCGACGAATTCGGTCATCATGGCACCGTTATTTTCATCCTTCATCAGACCCGGCACCTTTTTATTTACACGCGGTATACCGTACGCATTGTCCACCGCATAATCGCTCGTATCGAATCTAACAATGTCACGTTTCATATTCTCATATACATTCGCTCACTCGATGTGATATATGAGACTGTCTGTATCGGTGTACATTACCCGACATTTGTCGCGATACATTGGTGTCATATACTCGTGATGAAATTCGTACAAACATGTCTTGGATATGTCGAGGATGTACATACCCACGTAAATCGGTTTGTAGAATTTCACCTCGAGTTTACGCAATTCCACAGCAATTAAGTTTTCCGAAAAAACGCTTCTGTGAAAATTTGGTTTCGCGATCATCGCCTCTGCTCCGTACCGACCGTCCCACTTTGTTAATAATTTTACATCGACAATTGCGCACATTTTCCATCGTTTTGCCAAATACCGCATTGTTCATTAATTTGTATAAATTTTTTTCGAAATCATTTTTAACTAATGTTCTGAAATGTGTATTTAATTCTATATAATTTTGAAGCCAGGGAGATTGAGAAAACTGTAAAATTCGATGTATTTTTGTTACACGAAGACCGTGACGTGTACACTGCTGCAGGTTGCGGTAGTGTATCACGTAACGCTTCTTATCGTATAACATTGAATTCCCGCTTGCCAGGTGGTTTGTCGCGTGTCGGGCAAAACAGTAGGTCAGTGTGCGCATCGTGAAGATGTTGCGCATCATGAAGATGTTGCGATTACTCGAGGTCCACTTCGAGAATATAGCCCGTAGGCGAATCTAGCGCGATGGATGATACGTCAAAATTTGACACATCGTCGACCCATCGAAAATCGGCATAGGGCAATGGTTAACACATTGCCCATCCGTACAAATTATTTACATCAAAGTACATCAAGTACGATGATGGTTTCGATGGATCGTACGACTCCATGTACTTGTTATTAGTGCGATCGTATCTACCCGAACATTGGCTCAGACCGCCGCGTATACCACGTTCGATGAACATAACCATGTCGATGTCTGTAAGCAACTCGAACGTGATCTTTGTATGCTTCAACATGGCGTCCCACGTGTATCCGAGAAGAGTATAGTAATACGCGGGGTCGAGTCCGTAACTTTCGATACATTTATCTTGAAAGTTTTCGAAAATCGACTAATAACAAGACATCGATTTTGAGGTACAAGTCGCTATATTCGCCTAGCGTCCGAATGGAGAATCGTGTCCAGACGTTCTCGGCGTGCGCGTAATCGCTCTCGGATACAGTTTCACCGGTCAAGGAACTGTAAAACGATTCGCGCGGTGGTAAACACGTATCATGCAACCTGTCGACGGAATCGATGTATTCGTACACCTTTTCGCGTTAACAAATTGAAATTTTCGGCAGATAAATTTTGAAATTCCGATTTTAAAATTTTAAGCTTATCTTTATCTAAAAATGATGCCAATTTATCGAGACTCGATGCGAGAAATTTGTATGAATCGATGAAACGTAATTTTATTTGATTTTTTGATTCTTCTTCTTCTTTAAAATCAACAGTTTTAGTAAACGAAATATATTTTTCCTTGGTTATCGGTAATAACTCGATTTTCCCTTCGAACGCTATGGCTACTTCCTCGATGACAAAATGTGAATCGTAACCGGATAAATTGGGAAAAACTATCGGAAAAAGAATCTTTATAATTTAGATTACAATTTGAATGCGCGGAACCTCTGTACCGCTCGGTCAGATGGCAATGATCGCGAACGCGTGTATCGTCTTGCGCGAACGGCTTTTCGCATATATGACAACGAGTGGCGCTATGGAATTTCTCCCACTCTTCGGACGTTAAATTTACCATGGGGACATTTGTTTTTAAAATATTTTTTAACGCCAAATTTTTAAGGTCTTCAGCGAACCATGCTAAACAATCGGCGCTACGACGCGAATGATACGCCGATAATGAGTCGTCGTACGAACAATGTACATAATAAGTTAAACTAAATACTTGATGATGTTGATATAATTTTTCTTCTTCTTTCTTGGCTAGAACGCATTCCAAGTCGGCGTAGACCACGAATGGAAGCCGCTCCTTCCGATTAGGGTTGCTGAACTCGAGCCACTTGTGCTTGTCGCTCGGTAATCGGACAGCGCAGTCGTTTAGCTTTCCGCAGTCGACCGTATGCGACTGCAACTTGGCGTCTGAATAAAAATAATGAAGGCATCTGTAAAAGAAAAAAAAATTTTTTTTATCATAAGATTTTTTATATAAATTATAATTTTTCAAATAATATAAAATACACTTACCGGTCGCAGATATATTTCTTGTGATAATTTTTGGTTAGTTGTGAGTTCACGAGCCGGGATAAATTCTTGATCCAAGCGAAATGTCCCACGCTGTTGTCATCTTCAATGTAGAGCAGGTTCACATGCTTGTCCCGCTTCTGGTCCGAAAGACGTACAATGGGGACAATGTTTTTGTCTTCGATGCCATACACATTGATTGAAATGTCATTTGCATGTTCAAATTTTTTAATCTGATTCACAGTCACTGGAAACTCAATGTCCCGGAGATTCAGCACTGTCGCGTAATGCGGGTACGATGATTCCCGTTCCGCGTTCCTTTCAGCGGGATACAGAGCGGCGACCACTGCCCACGCGAAACACGCATTGTCCTTTGATTGTACGTTAACCACCGCTCTCTTCATCATAATCTCCCGCGGCAATTTAATGTGACATCCCGCGCGCATGGGATTGTACTTGTTAATATTTACAGTCAAGTTCAGTATTCGCGACAAAGCCCACCCGCTATCGCGTTCCTGAAACTCTTCCAGAGACGCTAGGGTGGACTCGATAACGCACCGTTCGTACCACTCACATAAATCGGACGTGCGAAAGAGTTCATAGTTTCTCGTATTCACACTTTTATTCGCCTGTTTATCACCCGACACAAATTCGCCGTTGAATATAGTGTTCACTTTTACACTGTTGTGTTTTTTTAAAGCGTCCTGCACATGTTTTATCACAATGTCTTTGGCGTCATCGAGAAATTGGCGCGGTTCGATGTGATTATAATTTATCACCGCACCAGTCGATACGCGATTATCGAACGCCGTATCAATTTCGCGCCACACAAGTGCATTTTGACGCGCACTACATCCGGCACCCGCGTGTACGAAACGTCCGCGTACCAAATTTTTCAGCCCTTCGAGGCGCGCGATTCGAGCAATCAGTGATTGTCGATAATCGCGGCCGTTTGATTCGACTTTGCTCTTCCAATGACTCGATGTACTCGTCGCATCGTTGCTCCCACACAATGTAGTTTTCCAACGAATCAAGCAAAGCGGACTGCTCTCGCAAAATTTGCTCCTCCATATTGTAACACTTGCAAAATTTAGCGTTTCTAATGACTGTCCTGATGCACTTTAGCTACTGGTGGGGTGCGTCTCTCTATCATAATTTATATATCGTCTCATGCATTGTTTTATCATCGAACATTCTAGAACGATTTCATCTTATAAAAAATTCCCCGTAGTACCGTGTGCAATTTGACCTTGATAAACGTTTTGTCACGTACATTTGAAAAATCTAACGTGATTGCATCAGGGGCAGCCGTACATCGGTGCTCGATTTTAGTAAATTCAGCTAAATCTTTGTCTAGGGATGATACACATTTTAACCTTGGCAGTTATTTTTTCACTATTTGTCACGTACATTTGAATAATTTTAACGTGATTGCATCAGGCGCAGCCGTACATCGGCGCTCGATTTTTGCAAATTCAGCTAAATCTTAGTTTCGATGCAGATCTTAACCTTGAAAATTTCCCGTTTTGTCACGTACATTTGAATAATTTTGATGTGATTGTATCAGGAGCAGCCGTACATCGGCGCTCGATTTTAGCAAATTCAGTTAAATCTTTGTTCTGAGGATGATGTCATCGCAGCCGTACATCGGCGCGACAAAATTTTGGGGGAAATTAAAATGTTGCGCCAGCAATAATCCCCTCTACATCGCAATTTGGGATACTATTTGAATTGATATTGATTCTAATACGATTGTAGTATTGCATCAATCGCGCGTGTGAAAGGTTCACCGCTGAAGAAATATGAATTTCTACGTTCCGATTCGAAACAGTGAAACTCCGCTGTGTAAGAAGCAGAAATGCGACATGTAAGTTTAAATCGTTTACAAAATTTTTTACTTATTGATTTTTAATACTGTTGTATAATTATTTATATTTTTATAGTATTCAGCCTCGTCGTGCGGCTCGCATACTTGGAAGAAGGTACGCTCTAACCCCGACGTCGTACAAGTATTTGGACATTGGAATAAGCGTTGGAGCTGTATCGTGGAGCTGATTCTCTGCGATAATCGAGGCAATCAAATAGTGTTGCCCTTTTCAACATGGAATTTGTTGATGCGGAAGCAAGCAAACGTTGAACAATTTCTACAATCGACTGCTCCCCCATTAAGGATTGGAGATTTAACGATTGAAATGTATCAATCGAAAATTGTAAAACTTGCATTATGCGAAAATTCTTTGTATATGAAACCAGAAACGTTATTACATTTATTTAATTTTGAAAATTGTATCGATCATATGCATAATTGGTTATGCGAGAATACGTATCTCGTAAATGAAAAAAAAATTTAAACAATTTGAAACTATATTACAACGTAGTAATATTACTACTGTATGCGATGCTGTAAAAACGATACACGAGAGTGATGTCTTTGACAGCGAATCATTGATCGATTGCGAATTATTAACATGTGCTATAAATGATATTCTTTACGATGCGTGCAATAAATAATTATTTTTATTCAATCTATGATTTTATTTCTTTCCTTCCATACGAATAAGAATAGTGGACAATTTTTCTCAACATGCTCCGCCAAAGATGTAGAGAAATGCTGAGGTAGATGAGATGCGATGCTCTGGTTGGAATGAGACGCGAGATATTAAAAAGATATATAATGAAGAGGAGTCTGTGGCATTAGAATATTATTTCGTTGTTCTTTGCGTTTCGTTAGTCTTGTGTGTTACGTTAGTGCAATGGCCGAAGAAGACGTAATCATCATTGACGATGAAGATATGGATGATATTGATGCCTGGATGGATCCAGTTGTGGTGGAAAAAAATGAGATTGAGAGAAAGAGAAGCGGGAAATGGAAGAAATTATATGCGAAAGAAGAATCATCTGATAAGGATGGACCTGATTTCGATTTTCGAACTAGTGATGTTGAAGAATTACTTCAAATAGAGCGGGAATAACTTTCGAAGAAGAATCTGGAAACTTCAGTTGTGCAATTTATAAGACATCAAGAACTCGGCTTAAAAAAACCCCGCACAATTTCGTTGAACAGATTTCTCAAAACTCGAAAATCTTGGGCGAACTCAGTTAAAAAATGCCATGCAAGTTTTTGTATAGATTGTATATTTGCTGAAGATTCTAATCACACTAAAGTAAAATGTTATGGAAATAGACTTTGTATACATCTTGAACTACTAAAAGAGGATGAAAAGTTAGAAGAATATAATCATGAGAATAAGCTACGGCAAGACTTGGAAACGTTGAAGGTAAAACTATTTTTGTTGATGTGTAATAAATTTAAAACATTTACAATTATTATGTTTAATTTCAGAGTTTACGAGAATATATGAACAGTCGACGAGAGGATAAACAGATATGCGAATCCAAACCTGCGAAAATACAAATTGAGCGTATTGTGTATAGATGAGAATGGAAAATATTACTGGTAACATACCATTTATATTATATCATAAAGTATCCTAAAATAAATTATTAAAATCTAATAAAATATATATCTTTTCTGTTACAGAAGCGGTCTCCCCTTAGCCTGGCGCATCGCCTCCTCAGCCTGGCGCATCACCCCTTAAACTTCCTGGAGCGACACCTTAGCCTTCCAGGAGCGGCCTCCTTACCCGGCTCCCCTGCCCCCCCGCACCCCCAAATTATTTTTATTATTATTTTATTATTATATTTTTATTATTATTTTATTATTATATTTTATTTTATTTTATTATATTAATCATAATTTAAGCACATACACACACACACACAAATTGTATAAAATACACACATTTTTAATAAATTTATATTTTATATTTTGATTTAAAAAAATGTAATTATTTATGCGCCTCTCCATGCGCTCCCATCCTTGCGTTTCTCTTGCGTCTCTTTCGCGCTAGTTTTAAGTATCGCTACCTCTATCATACTCGTTAGTTGTAAGTCTTCGCGCTATCGTTCTCTCTCGCACGCGCTAGTTGTAAGTCTTCGCGATATTATCATTCTCTCTTTCGCGCGCGCACTAATTGTAAGTCTCGCGATATTATCGTTCCCTCTCTTGTACACGTCGTCTTGGCGCTATCGTTTTCTCTTTCATATGCGTTCTCTCTCACTCGCGTTGTTATTCTCGATATTATCGGTCTCTCTCTCTTTCGCTTAGAATATACTCGTTGTTCACTTACCTTTGCGTCCTTCTCCCACCTATACGTCGTCCTTGTCCCGCGTTAACGCCATCCTTGTCGCACTCGTAGCACTGTCCTCTTCACACACACTTTGCACTGTCCTTTTCCCACACATAGCGCTGTCCTTCTCACACCACCGTCCATCGGTCGCGCCGCAGATCCCCCTTCACCGCGCGGACCCCCTCACCCATCGCTCGCGCCGCGGATCCCCCTTCACCTCGCGGACCCCCTCGTCCATCGCTCGCGCCGCGGATACCCCTTCACCTCGCGGACCCCCTCGTCCATCGCTCGCGCCGCGGATCCCCCTTTACCGCGCGGACCCCCTCACCCATCGCTCGCGCCGCGGATCCCCCTTCACCTCGGGGACCCCCTCGTCCATCGCTCGCGCCGCGGATACCCCTTCACCTCGCGGACCCCCTCGTCCATCGCTCGCGCCGCGGTTCCCCTTTCCCCGTGGGTGACATCACTCACCGCGCGCCGCGGTTTCTCCTTCCCCGCGCGTGACGTCACTCCCCCCCGCACCGCGGTTCTCCTCGCGCCTCACCCCCCCTGAGAGGACCTGAGTTAGAACTGACATAGTCCTCCTACTTATATGTATATAGAGAAAACGAAAAATAGAGGTACGAATATGTTTGTGTAATGTTTTATTCCTCGTTTTTCGCCATGGAGTTATTAATAGCGTCGATTAGCGCGTTGACATAGTCATCAGCTATCATATCAGCCTCTTCAGGGTCTGAGAACAGAGGCTCAATTTCTCTCTCTAAATTTGCCCTTTCAAATTCTTCGATGTCTTCTACTGTCAGGGGAGAATAACTAGGAGGAACGTATCCTGGCCACAGTGATAATATTGGTGACGAGGGAGATCCTGGCGGGGTAGATGGGGATGGAAATTGAACACTCGCGTTTTCTTGAGATGGTATAGTTGCCTGTCTTTCCCACGCTTCAAACAGAACCTCCACTACTTCATCATTAGAATGAGCGAAATCAAGAATTATAGTTGAACATTCGCTCAGGTTGTCTTCGAAATCCGTTTCCTCTATGCGTTCTTCCTCTGGAGGATCGTATTCACGATTTTCGGGGATATCTGCCGGGTCCAGGGAGAGAAGGGCGAAAGATAAATCAAACGGTGTTTCTTCTCGTTCGTTATGAGCTGTTAATATATCCGCGGGGATTTCATCTGTGTCTACGAATAGTTGCCTCGGGACTGAATTTCTGTTTCTAATGAGTCGCTGCCGGATTTGTTCGCGGCGACGAATGCGTCCCTCACGCAACGAAGAGTTTCTATTTATGATGAGGTCAACTCGTCTAGGATTAACCATCTATAAGGGGGCTGATTTTAGTATTGACTCGTGCCATAACGATAATATGTCAATAATAAAAATTACTTACAATGACTTAATAAATTTTGAATAATGAGGTATATAAAGATATATGCTTTCAGAGTGAATGTCCTGTTAATAAAATGAAATAAATAAATCTAATATTCTGATTACTCCAAATAAGAGAATATAGACGAGTTGAAGAATAGAGTCTGTAAGATATTCAGAAGACAAAGTATTGAAAATAATCAGGGTTTAAAATAATAAAGGATGAGATTTTTATAAGGTAGAATATTTCTAAAGATTTGAAATAATATAATATTCAAAAGAAAATATGAGTCAAACGATGTTAAATAAATGGTATGAAAGAAAATAGTAATCTGAGTTAACAGTTAAGTAAAATTTTAATACAGTGAATTGTTCAGAATATTTATAATATTTGGAATAACTGTGTATGTTTCGTATTAAAATTGTTAAAATATGTATATGAATATATTAAATGATAATTGTGAATTGTTAATTTTACTTTAAAATTTTTCAGATTCATTCAGAAATGTCTAGACAGGAGAGAATATATGGATACAGACTATGTCATTCAATGACATAAAAATAAAAGCGGCTGGCTTATATTAGGTAAGTATACAAATTATTGAATGTTTTAATAATTAAATTATAAGCCAGTGTATAAAATCTATTATTTCGACAGATCCCCTAAGAGCCAGTCTCTCATTCGAGGTCGAGTATCGATGTACAAGACGTCCCGTCACAGCGGCTCAGAATCCATAAAGAAATTCTTCAAGAGAATCTCTTTATGAAAGCGGCAGAGGAGTAGTAAGCTACCCAATGTACATCGAGTGACTGATCAGAACGACGCTAGGCTCTAAGTGCTAGGCACTGAGGACTGGTGGAAATTAAATATATTTAATTCGAGAGAAAACTAAATGTCTGTATAAAGAAGGGTAAGTGTGAAGAATAATTAAAATTTAAATTATCATGTAGAGTTAAAGTCAGAATTAGTAAAGAGTTAATTAAAATAAGTTTACTTATATTACTTACCGGTTGGTAGAATTCGAAATTGAAGAAAGGCACCGCTGCTCCTTCCCTGGATTACTCGACCTCAGTGAAAATCTGAAGAAGTGGCAAGGCAGTGCAGGAGATGGTAGAAGATTCAAACGTCGTGAGTAAAACACTTTATTTCAATATTAATATACAATCTGTATATCGCATTGAAATATATACCATACTGGAAGGCGCACAGGCTACCCCCTCCATTCGTCAAAACGGTCAGACAAGGCAGTGACTCGGTACCGGATTTCTCTTTCTATCTCGTCTACTCTCTTAGCTGAAAACATTCGCCTTGCGCACACATATATACATATAGGACAATTTATACATACATGTTATATATTAACAATTTTTATTAAACAATATACATTGTTTTTATTAAATAATTTTATAATGTAAAAATAAATTTTAACATATAAATTTTATAATTATCCAACAATTTCATTTTAAAGCATAAAATTTTCTTTTTATGAAGGCGAATGTTTGTAGAACTAATAGTAGCTGTGAACACGTGACCGAGACTGTTGATTAGATAGAGAGATCCGGGTCCGAACAGCTATCTCCATCTGACCGGTCGAGAACAAAAGCGTGCTCATTCCAGTATGGTATATATTTCAATGGTATATCGAGACTAATCACGACTAAGAATTATATGCTCGGTTAAGATGCTTGTTGTTAATAAACTAGCGAAAAAGTGCGAAACAAGTGTAAAAGGTAGTAAAGTGCAAGTGTGCCGGGAGCTGCAGTTCGCCCCTTTTTATATCGTCGGTTCCCACTTCTGATCCAGGCATAGGCGATGATAGGAAGAAGCGGCGTCGGCGGCTCGAAAGTTAGTTCTGTCTCTTTTCCTCAAGCGCGTTGTGACGTAGTGGGAGCAGCAAAGGTTTTCATACATATAATTATAATGGTAAGTCTTTTTACAATAATTTATTAGCATCCAGAATTTTGCAATATGCATATTTATATGTTTCGATTCAGTGAATTTTCCTCTATCATTTAAGACATAAATGATCTTTGTAGAATGTTTCGTTTAAAAGTAATAATATTATTAATAACATCATTAAATTCCGGTGCTTCAAATCATTGTAATTACATAGTTATTAACAAAAATA
Source organism: Camponotus floridanus (assembly GCF_003227725.1). Taxonomy (NCBI): domain Eukaryota; kingdom Metazoa; phylum Arthropoda; class Insecta; order Hymenoptera; family Formicidae; genus Camponotus; species Camponotus floridanus. The sequence continues at coordinate 37,041 of NW_020229353.1, forward strand.
TAATTTTGTAAAAGATCGGTTGCGTAACATAATTATAAGTTGTTGACAATAATAGCTAATTATAAAATAATAATCTTGTAATAAAGAATAATAATTAACGCTAGAAGTTCGAAATTATAATATTATTTTAATTTGTTACAGCGGACAAAGAATAGAATGCGGCGACCGGATGAAGAGGAGATAATAGAACAATAGCAGAGTCGCTTGGTAAATACTATTTTTATATTTTATAATTTTTGCATTCAATAATTCCATGCAATAATTTTATTTTCAATAATTTTATTCCTTCGGTAAAGATACATATATATATATATATATATATATATATATATATATATAAATATATATGTACATGTATGTATGTGTGCGTATATTCTCTCAATAGATTTATTTATTCAAAATTATTAAAAATATTTATAACATAATAGATGCTAATTTTTAATAAAACTTCTTTTTATTTTTTAACATTAATAAAATTGAGAGTAGTTTTATGCATGCTATTATCCTCGTGTTAATGTTTCGAGCCCGTTTGGTCTTAAGATTTCGCATTTTAAAGGGGAGAAGACGGTACGCCGGACTAATAGTCTTCAATAATTTATTCGCACGGAATAATATTATCCTGATTATTCATATATATATATATATATATATATATATATATATATATATACAGGGTGGGGAAAAAATATGGAAGCAAACAATTATTTCCGAAACTATTCATTTTTCGACAAAATGTCTTAGACATAATTTTTATGGTATGAAAAGATGTATTATGTGGCATAGACGGCATGACCTTGAAATGACCCTTACGAGCTGCATACAAATAACGTAAAAAATTTCAAATGGAACTCGTCAGTTTTTGTTACAGATTCTTGTAGCTGATGTCGAAACGTTTACAAAACACTGCATATGAGCCCCATTCCCTTAAAAACACTCCCAGTTACATAAACAATTGTGATACAAACAATTTGTATGCACATTGACATTGCTTACTGATTTCGCATCATGACGTTCAGTTGCGTCCACTAATAACATGTAATTGTACCTGTTGTCATATGATACACTGTCTATGAGTATTCATAGAATTTTTTTGATTTCTTGATCATCGCTACCTTATTTATTATTATCATTTATTTTATCCTTAAAAAAGTAGTGTCAATTGGCATACAAGTTTCGGATATTGTGTTTTGAAAATTTGCTATTTTTGTCGTTTTCTATCATAGGAATTGTTACTGATTTTCATTTCTGTAATTTCAAATGTTATTTTCACGATGGCCCGATTAACAGAACGAGAGCGAATATCGCTGTTGATGATGCGTGGTTGGGGTGAGAATGAAAGAACTCACGATGAAGTTACAGTTTTGTTTAATGAAACTTTTCGAATCGGACAACCGGGCATAGTAAGATCTACCGTTGCTAAGACAATTCAACGATTTAATGAAACAGGTTCCGTAAAGGATAAGCCAAAAGTAGGAAATACGAATTATCACAATTGTTTCGTAACTGGGAGTGTTTTTAAGGGAATGGAGCTCATATGTAGTGTTTTGTAAACGTTTCAACATCAGCTACAAGAATCTGTAACAAAAACTGACGAGTTCCATTTGAAATTTTTTACGTTATTTGTATGTAGCTCGTAAGGGTCATTTCAAGGTCATGCCGTCTATGCCACATAATACATCTTTTCATACCATAAAAATTATGTCTAAGACATTTTGTCGAAAAAAGAATAGTTTCGGAAATAATTGTTTGCTTCCATACTTTTTCCCCACCCTGTATATATATATATATACGAAATAATTTGTTGAAGTAATTATTTTTATTACTTTTCTTGGTGTTTTTGCTATTGATTAACAAAAATGTTTGACTAACTTTATTGCTTATATAATATATATATGTATATATATATATATATATATATATATATATATATATATTATTAGAATTATTAAAATAGTTTGTATTGTTCAAATTATTTTTTTCGATTGATATATATATATATGTTACATGGAATTTATAAATTCTAAATATTAATAATTATGAATATTAAATAAATATAATTTTTATTTCGTGTATAAATTCGAAGTTAATTCTAAGTCTTATTTTAATTTAAAATTCTTTTTTTATTCGAAGTCCCCCTATTACATACCGAGGGTACTCTTATAAGATAAGAGTGCCTTTCTTTTGCATAGTGCTGAATTATTTACGCAATAGATTCTTTGTATTTTTTGAAATATTAATTATTAACTTTATATATATTTTGTATATAGACTTATATGTATATTTATTTATTACTTCTTTTAGTTGATTCTTGTTATTTAATTAGTTAGATTAAATTTAATATTTATTTTGCGTGTACATAATTATTTATATATTTTTTTATACCTTTGACCTTAATATTTCGTAATTTAATTTATTACATATGATTCCATTATTTTCTCACTTATTTTATATTCATTAAACAGGACTTCATAATATATAATTTTATATGAATAATTTTCTCTATATGATGTTATTAATTTATTGAATTATTCGTATTTATTAATTAATGTCCTTAGTATTATAGTCGTACCATTGTTCCTCTTATTTATAATTCTATTGTTCTGAGTGGCGTTCCAAACTGGGTGAGGTAATCGTGCATGATGTCGCCGGATGTGCAAAGATCAACTTGGAGCAATTATCAAGGTTGAATATTCTTCATATAATAAAGCGTGAGTATAGAATTTTATTTATGTATATGAAATTATAATTTTAGTTTATAGGAACAATTTTAATTTGTAGTATTATTATTTGTGGTCATTTATTATTAACTTTATTTTATTTCGCCTTTTATTTATTATTATTAATTTATATTATGTGTGTCTGATATGGAAATTACGTGTATCTGATATGGAAATTACGTGTATCTGATATGGAAATTGACTTACTATTTATTGTCTGATTTTCACATTTGGCGGTTATGTAAAACTTGTGGGTTAAAATAATTTTTAATAAATGTGTGGCGACTCTTGAAACTAATTGCAGTCTCAGCGAGATCGAAAATTGAAATTTTACATTTGAAATAGATCAGCGGACTTTTCATATTTACAAGCGAGCAGTTAAATCTAGAAGTTTCGAGAAGGTCGATCGGCCGTGGCAGGCTATTGTTGTTTAATATTGTCGGATGTATATTTTGACGAAGCGTGACGTGTCATACGAAAACTTGTTGACGCAAAGATCGGCCGTTTACCTTTGAATACGGAGAACTAGCCAATAAAAATCTGCCACAGCTGATGGAGAGTTAGTGGGAGATCTCGCGCCACAGTGCCCCGTGAGAAAAATTAAGGGCTTCGCCTCCGAAACGTAACGGAGTACAGACGTCGCGTTCAGGAGATTTTTAATTATCGAGTCCGAGTATTAAGAGCATAGTCGTGAGTTGTCCGGGCGCTTGGGGCTGCGAGCCTGTTTAGATTCTTGTGGGAATGTCGGTGCGAATAAAGACAGCGAGAATATTTTAACACGACTAACTTTGTTTTATTGGTGACTTCCAAATATCTTTCCTTTTATCTGATCCGGGTGATCCATGAATCGCTCGCGTACGACTACAAAAGTGGTGACCCCGACGTGATTCTGTTCGGTGACGCGAGTGAGTGACTCAGTGAGAAGTGGACACGGACACGGACACAGGAAGAAGACATTGGTACGAGACGCGATGGTGATCACGCGCGAGGATGGCCCGTCGACTCCGACCCCCCGGTAAGCCATGCAGCTTCATCTTTGCTGCAGCTGCAGGGACAACCCGCACCGCCGGTCGCGGTCGAGCGGGCACCTGTGTTTTACGGCGCCGGGGCGGAGGTGAGTCGAGTTGGCATGCGCGTTCCGGAATTCACTCCAGTTGATCCGGAACTTTGGTTTAAAATACTCGATCGCAGTTTTCAAGCCGCCGGCATAACAACGGACGCGACAAAGTTTGGATACGCGATAACCGCGCTCGGTTCTAAATATTCGGTCGAGGTGCGTGACGTAATAATTAATCCGCCAGCCGAACAGGCATACGAGACCTTGCGCGCAGAGTTAATAAAGCGCCTCAGCTTGTCGCAGGAACATAAAACGCGCCGGTTACTTGAACATGAGGAAATCGGGGATCGCAAACCGTCTCAATTTTTACGTCACCTACGCGCGTTGGCGGGAAACGTAGTCGGGGACGGAATTCTGCGGACCGTCTGGTTGAGCCGATTACCGGCTCATATTCAGCCGCACCTGGTGACGCGGACGGCGAATACGTTGGATCAGCTCGCCGATATTGCGGATGCGATAGTCGAGGCCACGAGAGCGCCCGTTTTTCAGGTGGCGGAGACCGCACGGGTGCCGGCAATGCCAGGAGACGCGGCCGGCGGAATGGCGGCAATCGAGGCGAAAATTAACGTACAATTGGCGCAGATGAGATTAACTTGGCAGCAAGAAATGCAGGAGCAGCTGGGAGCGATAAGGAGATCGATTGAGGTGATCACGGCCGGCGGATCGGGCGATCGGGGCAGTGTTGTGAGACGGGCCGGGTTTTTTCACGCATGCGCGGCGAACGTAATATCAATGAAGTATCTTTATACATAAAAAGGTGTACCATAGTATCACGTTGGTCATCCATTTATAATTTTGCAAAAGTTTTTATAATTTAAGAGAAAATATTATTTTTTAAATTATTTTATGGATATATTCTCTACAGGATGAGGAGTTAACCATCCTTTAAAAATATCTTCATCTAGCCAAGAATGTTGAAAATTTCTAATTTTACGTTTTTTAACAACTCCTTTTCCAATACTACTACTACTACTATTACTACTATTATTATTATAATCCATTTTAATATTTACTCACCAACAACTATCCAATTTCTCTTTTCCTCTATTGCACGTTAAGCCCGCCAAAACTTTCAGCATTCACGTCGCACTAACCTTCTGCAGATACTAGATACGTACCTGTAACTACTAACCTAACAGTCAACATAGCCGCGCATGCGCGAAAAAACCCGGCCCGTCTCACAACACTGGATCGGGGTGCCGACGACGGTCGCCGTCGGGAGCGTTACCGGTCGCGCTCACGCTCGCGCTCGCGCTCGCGGACGCGGTCACTCGTCAAACGGGCTCTGCTGGTACCACTGGCGATGAGGGCCCAATGCACATCAATGCGCGCCGCCGTGCGAGTACCGTCCGGCTCACGCGGGAAATGCGTCGGCCGATCGCTAATGGCGACGAGCGACATGGGCCGGCCGACCCGTCGCCTTTTCGTAACGGATTTGTATTCCAGGGTAGACTTTTTAGTGGACACAGGGGCTGACCTATGCGTGTTTCCCCGGAAGAAAATCCGGGGCCCGCGGCAGAAGGCGCCCTACGAGCTTTCGGCGACGAATGGCACGATTATTAATACGTACGGGACGGAAACTTTAACGTTGAATCTCGGCTTACGGCGCAATTTTTTATGGCGATTTACGGTCGCGGACGTATCAAGGCCAATAATCGGAGCAGATTTCCTGGCATTTTACGGGTTGCTGGTGGATTTGCGGAATCGGCGCCTGGTTGACCAGATGACGAGTCTTACGGTGCCCGGGCGTTGCCGTCGGTGCGAGGAGCCTAGTATAAGGACCGTTACGGGAGAAACATTGTATCATTCGTTACTGAGGCGATATCCCGATTTGACGAGGCCCGAAGGTCGCCCGAAAGAGAGTAAGCATGACACGCGACATTTTATTGAGACAACGCCCGGGGCGCCTGTAGCGTGTAAGCCGCGGAGGCTGGCGTCGGATCGCCTGAGAGCCGCCAAGCGGGAGTTTCAGAAGATGTTGGAGCTCGAAACAGCTAGACCATCGAAGAGCTGTTGGTCATCGCCGTTACACATGGTCCAGAAAAAAGGCGAAGAGTGGAGACCTTGCGGCGACTACCGAGCACTTAACGCACGCACGATTCCTGACCGTTATCCGGTGCGTCACATTCAAGATTTCGCTCAGGCATTGCAAGGTAAAAAGATTTTTACCACAATCGATCTCGTCAGGGCTTACCACCAAATACCCGTTGCAGAGGAGGACGTGCCGAAAACGGCGATCACTACACCGTTCGGGATGTTTGAATTCCCGTATATGTCGTTCGGGCTCCGAAACGCGGCGCAAACTTTTCAACGCTTTATAGACGAGGTTCTGTGCGGGTTCGATTTCTGTTACGCCTACATCGACGATGTTTTAATCGCATCGGCGTCTGAAGAAGAGCATTTGAAACATTTAAAATTATTATTCGAGCGGCTACAAACTTATGGCGTCGTAATAAATCCGGCGAAATGTGTATTCGGGTGCAAAAACGTGGAGTTTTTAGGTTATTCAGTTTCAGATGAGGGGACCCGTCCGTTGCCTGCCCGGGTGCAGGCGATCGCGGAGTACCGGATGCCGCGTACAGCTAAAGACCTGAGGAGGTTTCTGGGCATGCTGAATTTTTACCGAAGATTCCTGCCCAGAGCCGCCGAAACGCAAGCGCCAATGAACAACCTTCTTCAGGATAAAATAAAAGGAAAGGCCGTAATAACCTGGACCCCGCAGGCCGAAAGGGCGTTTGAGCAATCAAAGGACGAGTTAGCGCGAGCTGCCCTGTTAGCCCATCCAAAGATAGACGCCGAGCTAGCGATATTCGCCGATGCGTCCGACAGTAGCGTCGGAGCGGCGCTGCAGCAACGGGGCGAGGATGGATGGGAGCCCTTAGCCTTCTTCTCGAAGAAGCTAAGCCCAACGGAAGAAAAATATAGCGCCTTTGACAGGGAGTTACTTGCGATATATCTGGCGGTTAAGCACTTTCGCCATATGGCGGAAGCACGCAATTTTATCATATTTACTGACCACAAGCCTATTATTTATTCTTTTAAACAGAAACCAGACAAGTGCTCGCCACGCCAATTTCGACATCTCGACTTCATCGGACAATTTTCCACCGACATACGGCACGTATCGGGAAGCGACAACGTCGTGGCCGATGCGCTATCCAGAGTCGAGGAGGTACTGTCGCCGGTAAACTACGAGGAACTGGCCGCTTCTCAGGATGGAGATGAGGAGCTCGAGATGTATCGGCGCGAGGGATCATTGAGGCTCGAGCGAATTGAGATACCCGGAGCGGGGGTGGCCGTGTACTGTGACGCCGCGACGCCGACGCCGCGACCGTTCTTGACGAAGGCCTTTCGTCGGGCGGCATTCCAGACGGTGCACGGTTTGGCCCATCCGGGAATTCGAGCGACGGTCAGGGCCATGACGCAGCGTTATGTCTGGCCATCGATAAAAAAGGACTGCCGTGAGTGGGCTCGCTCTTGCGTGCCGTGCCAGAGAGCAAAGATTACCCGCCATGTGTCCGCGCCGAGGGGAGCGTTCATGCCGCCGTCCAAACGTTTTGAGCATATCCACGTGGACATAATAGTGCTGCCGGTGTCGGAGGGCCGGAGATATTGTCTCACGTGCGTGGACCGGTTCACGCGATGGCCAGAAGCGTGGCCAATGGAAAACCAGGAAGCAGAAACGGTGGCCAGAACTTTATACGAGGGGTGGATCTGTCGCTTCGGATCGCCCCTCCGTATCACAACCGATCAAAGGCGACAATTTGAATCACGTCTCTTCAAACAGTTGAACGTCATGCTCGGAACGACACATTTGAGGACCACGGCGTACCATCCACAGGCAAATGGCATGGTGGAGAGGTTCCACCGGCAATTAAAGGCTGCAATCAGATGCCATGGGGGCGACCGCTGGACGGAGAGCTTGCCCACCGTTCTCCTTGGAATGCGGGCAGCATGGAAGGAGGACATACGAGCGACGGCAGCGGAGCTCGTATACGGGGAAACGCTCCGACTTCCTGGACAACTATTGACCAAACAATTAAACAATTCGGACGACGCCGCTGAGTTTATTAAAGAATTGCGCCGGCGTTTCGACGAGTTGCGCCCGGTCGCGAGCATTCCGCACGGAGAATATAAGAGTTTTGTTTTCAGAGATTTGAGGACGACCAGACACGTGTTCGTGCGCCATGACGGGCCAAAATCGATCTTGCAGCCTCCGTACAATGGACCGTATGAGGTGATCAGCCGGACGGCCAAGACGTTCATGGTGCGGATCCAGGGAAAAGATGTGACCGTATCCATAGATCGTCTGAAGCCGGCGTATATACTAGCTGCGGACGATGGCGACGACACGGGGCCGATAGCTGGCGAGCCCATTACTGACGGGGACGGAGGCACAAACGAAGACCCGAACCTTCCCGTCCAAGCGGAGAGGACGACCCGATCGGGAAGAAGAATTCATTTTCCAGACCGTCTCCAAGTCGGAGGCTAGGACGAACGCGAAATATATCGTTCATTTGCGAGACAGTATATCAGCGATATTATTTTTCTGTAAACGCTGAGATTTTAACTATTTATTTCAATATTCAACTATTTATTTTAATTGTTTCGCGTCTATTCCATACCAGTCTGTTTACTCTATTTATTTTGTTCGTTTTATGTATTCAATTTATTATGCTTATACTATTTTATGGCTGTCTTTTATGCGGATGACTTTAGTATTCTTTACCTTTTCTTATATTCTTTATTTTTTTTACTTTTATTTTTCGTGATAGTACATCACTGGCAGGGGGGTGCTGTGGCGACTCTTGAAACTAATTGCAGTCTCAGCGAGATCGAAAATTGAAATTTTACATTTGAAATAGATCAGCGGACTTTTCATATTTACAAGCGAGCAGTTAAATCTAGAAGTTTCGAGAAGGTCGATCGGCCGTGGCAGGCTATTGTTGTTTAATATTGTCGGATGTATATTTTGACGAAGCGTGACGTGTCATACGAAAACTTGTTGACGCGAAGATCGGCCGTTTACCTTTGAATACGGAGAACTAGCCAATAAAAATCTGCCACAGCTGATGGAGAGTTAGTGGGAGATCTCGGACAGTGCCCCGTGAGAAAAATTAAGGGCTTCGCCTCCGAAACGTAACGGAGTACAGACGTCGCGTTCAGGAGATTTTTAATTATCGAGTCCGAGTATTAAGAGCATAGTCGTGAGTTGTCCGGGCGCTTGGGGCTGCGAGCCTGTTTAGATTCTTGTGGGAATGTCGGTGCGAATAAAGACAGCGAGAATATTTTAACACGACTAACTTTGTTTTATTGGTGACTTCCAAATATCTTTCCTTTTATCTGATCCGGGTGATCCGTGAATCGCTCGCGTACGACTACAAATGATTTATTATTTTATACAGGCATATTGATTTTCTTTTACAATTTTTATTTTATTTTATATTTATTTTAATTATACATCATTTATTAAATTGTCTTTTGTATATTATATATGTATATATATATTTATATGTGGGTTCATGTATACAAATCTTTTATTAATATTGGGTTTTATTTATGTAAATATTTTATTCCTTTTACATTTTGATCTCAATATTATGATTATAAATTTTATTTAATCATTTATTTACATTTATTAAGTTTGATTTTAAATACGTATAATATTTTATTTACTAATTTTTCTTGCATATTTATTGATAATTATTTTAATAAATTTTTAGTTTTGTTAGTGGATATATATATTTGTACTTATTATTATGAAAATAACATTTAGAATGCACAGGTATATTTCCTCTACTATTAATAACAGCCTTTAATAATAACCTTTTATAGGTAGTTATTAGCTTATTAATTTTTATTGTGATCTTATATGATCGATATTATTTCTCACTTACAATTTCTTTGTTATAGTTCTTACGTGAAGTCATAGGAGGAAGTCGTACATACCAGAGGGAAGATAATAGAGCTTGCACATTGGCATTGAACGACTTATAAGAAGCTTTTATAATTCTGCATGAGACAAAGAGTTAAGTATAAAATTTTATTTAATTAATTTTTATTTAATTGGTTTTTACCTTTTATTTAATAATAAATATATATATATATATTTATTTATTTATTCTTGTATCTAGTTGTAGTCTTGTTTTTAATGTAGAGTTTTCTTAAAATTTTAAGGTACACGTAGATTTATTTTTTAATTCTTTATTTATTTGATTAATGTTCATTAATTTATTTGTACGTTCGTTTCATTATTATTTATAGTATTTTTGTGTAATTATGAACAAATATTATTCTTTTGTTTAATATTTTCAGGTATTATTATTTGAAGTTAAGCGGTGCTGGCTCTAATGGGTGGCTACACTGCATACATATATATTCCCACATAGAAATTGACATCCAGTGGATGTCCATTAAACGACCATAGCTCCATAGGACATCTATCTCCATGATGGAAGTTAGATAGACGTCCATTAGAGATCCATTAAATCTCCATAAGTCTATGATATGTTGATTTCCACGATGGAAGTCAGACAGACGTCCATTAGAAATCCATAAAACCTCCATAGATCTATGAGATGTTTACTTCCGCGATAGAAGTCAAACAGATGTCTGTTAGAGATCCATTCAACTTCCATAGCACTCAGACGTTGACATCCACGATGGAAGTCAGATAGACGTCCATTAGACATCCACTAAACCTCCGTAACTCTATGGAATGTTTACTTCCACGGTGGAAGTTAAATAGACGTCTATTAGAGATCCATTCAAACTTTATAGCAATGAAATATGTTTACTTCCACGGTGGAAGTTAGAGAGACGTCCATTAGAGATCCATTAAACTTCCGCAGCTCTGTGGAATGGTTGACTTTCATCGCCTGAAAATCAGACGTCTATTAGAGATCCATTCTGCATTTATAATAAATATCTTATACAAATATCTTATAGACATCTATTAGACATTTATTAGGGATGATAATTGATATAAATAATTAATACTTAAGTAGATAATTAATATTATGAATATTCTTACTCGGAACTTGACATCCAATGGACGTTCATACAACCTCCATAACTCCATACGACATCTATGTCCATAGTGGATATTGAATAGATTTCTAATGAAAGTCCATATTATCTCTCATGGTAGTGTTACGTCCAGGGCTGAGGAAGGATGGGCCGAAGGAAGGGCGTAACACGTGTATCCCGAGAACAGGTGCCTTAAGGGCAAGTGTCTCGGGTCGAGCGAGCCTGCGGGTGAGCCAAAAATAGGTCAACGACCACAAGAGTCGATTTTACGCTATTTCTGGTCCAAATGCCCGCTCGTCGGTCCCCTTTTCGGTAAAGGAACTTAATCCTTTTTACCCGGGACGGGACCAAGTGCGATTCAGGAGCGTGGGTAACGAGAGGGGGAATTGATTAAGTTGAAGTGAAAATAAATTAATTAAATTTATTTTACATTACAAAAGATAAAATTTATATAAACATTTTAATTATTTATTACTCTAACACAATATTAAGTGTGATTGTTTGTATGTTTGTCGGTACATTAAGCGTGATTGTGTGTGTATGCGAGATGGGGTGAGGTTGGTCGGAATCTGGAGGATATCTTTCCCTGAAGAATTCTACGGGAATAGCGATAGGGTATCTGGTGAAGGGAGTAAAGCAAGGTATGGGAATATTGGAAGGAGCGGTGCGGAGAAAGGCCTTGAGAGTTGGAATATGAATAAGGCCAGGGCCCAAGGTGAATTGACCCGGGAGGATCGGGTGAAAGTACAGAGGGTAAGTCAGGGTGAGAATTTCGGAGAGGATCCGATCACTAAGATCGATGTCGGAGTAAACAGGGGGAAGAAGAAGAGGAGGAGACAAGGGATGAGGATCTGGGACTGGCGAGTGGGATGGAGAAGGAGAAGGTGATAGCGGCGGGAAATCAGACTGAAGGTCAGATTGTGCGTCATACACCGGGGAGTAACTGGGAGGAAGAGTTCCAGGAAGCAGATATGGAGAATAATTAGGGGAAGGAGTGCGAGGGGGAAGATGTGAGGAGTCTCGCGTGTCTCCTTGAAAATTATTTAAGAAGATCCGGGTAATAGGGAGATCCGCGTTTATTTGACTTAAATCTAACGCAAATGAGGAATCAGCCGCAAATGAGGAATCAGCCGCAAATAAGGAATCAGCCCGAGCCAGCAGTCGGCGGGTACGTCGATTACGGCGATATCGGAGTCGCTTAGTGTGGGCTCTAGCGGATTTCCTCGTGGGTTCCACTAGAGAAACGATTATTATGAGTAAAGGAAGTAGACAGGGGAGGGGAGGAACTTTGAAGATAAAAGAAAAGACTTACTATTTGGAAAACCGTGGACAAATCGATATGAATTATCGCAGGACCCCCTTTGGCGTTGAGGATGGCGAGATATTGATCGTTGATGAAGACGGTGGTTGCTGCTGGGCTGCACTGACTCGATATGAAAGTTAATATGTCTCGAAACCTTTGTGCGTATATGAACGCCTGAGTCAATGAAAATATTTCTGACTGTACGAAACTTTGTCTGCTGTATGAATATTTCTGACTACGAATTTTTCTGACCGAGTGTTGTTCGAAGTTCGCGCTTATATATCGTTTTGGATTACCCTCTCCTAGCGTGAGGAATAAGGGAGGTTGACGAATAGAAATCTTTGTTAGATTTCCATGGTCTCCTCTCTGCCCCTACTTATGAGCATTTAGAACAAATGTAGCAAATCAGGATTTTATTATGTTCGTTCGCGAATAGGAGAGCATCTTCCAAAACGGGGGATTTAGGATTCTCAGTATCGCACAAGGGATGACTGTTACTACCCTCTTGCGATATTCGGTCACTCACGTTTTATGATTAGTTTCTTTTATTTTTTGATTTTATGAGTTTTTAAGAAAATATCGAATTGTTTGACTGAATGCCGCTTTATTTAACCGGATGCTACTTTTATTGCCTGTTGTCATCTGATTGTTATTTTAGGATATGTACTGAGCATCCCGCTTTAATCTAGCTATTATATTTGGCTCTAGAAATCGTGTACGTGTACACCGGATACGGGAAAGAAAAGAATCGTAACATCCGATATCCGATCACTCGCGTTTTATGATTAGTTTTCTTTATTTTTGATTTTATGAGTTTTTAAGAAAATATCGAATTTATTTGACTGAATGCCGCTTTATTTAGCCGGATGCTACTTTAATAGCCCGTTAATATCCGATTGTTATTTTAGGGCATGTACCGAGAATCCTGCTTTAATTTGGCTATTATTATCGGCTCTGGAAATCGTGCACGTGTGCACCGGGTACGGGAAAGAAAAGAATCGTGAGTTCCCCTGGACGTAACAGTAGATATCTTCTACAAATCCATCATGAATGTCTACTGGATATCTGTTATAGATATATGATAGATTTTTACATACATATATCTCTAATAGAAATTCATATTACCTCCATAGTAGAAGTCATCTACAAATCCATCATGGATGTCTATTAGACATCTGTTATGGATATATGACAGGTTTTTACATACTACTATATCTCTAATAGAACTCCATATTACTTCCATGGTAGATAAAATATTCATATAGTTCCACGAGTTTCACGTTTCGCCGCTAGGTGGCGAAAAGGAAAACGCCTAACTCGTAAGTGGAATTCATTTAAGACGGTAATATAAGGCCGCAGCATACGACCACAAATCACGGCTTATCGGTCAAAGAGAGCAGACTATTATAGTCGCATCTACTCTAGCTTTTGCAAGGAGCTCGAGGGCTCCATATAATTAACCGCAGATTAATTTTTTTTTTAATTCTATCATATATGTATCTATATACAGAACATTAAATCGATCAAGTTTTTGAGAAATGACAAAAATAAAAATTTAGTGGTTAATGGACTTGATATTAAATTGACTAAAAAATTCACTTATAATCGCCATAACGTATATCTGATATCCATAATAACTTCACAAAATATCTATAAAACTTGATGTAACACTTGATATACATAAGCCATCTATGAATACGTCTAATGGATGTCGAATGGAGATATGAAATGCGGAACTGTGGATGTCTAGTAGACGTATATGGGACGTTTCATGAACATCTAATGAGGAAGTTTCGAATCTTAGACGTCTAGTGGACATCCATTAAAGGTTTTTGTTTCGTGTGGGAAAACGACAATTAATCGTCCACCTAGGCTCTATGAATCTTTCTATTAATGATGGAACATCGATTAATCGTCCATCAAGGCCTCACGAATCCTCTATTAATGTTCCACAGACTGTCTAATAGATATCTTTAAAAATGTCTAATGGAGGTCCAATGGATGTACATAATGCGGAACTATGGGTATTTTGTGGTCGTCCATTGGATGTCTAATAGACATCTAGTGGAAGTTTTAAATATCCATGATAAACGTCTAATGAACGTCCATTAGAGGTTTCTGTTCTATGTGGGTTATTATGAGGAGTATTTTATTTGGTATTTAGGTAAGGCTAATTTATTAAAAGAAAAATTTATTTATTTAAAAAAATTTAATTATTAATACTTCATTTTAAAGTTTAGTTGTATAATTGACTGATTTTATTAGAGTACAATTCAATTATAAGATCTGTTACTGTCATATGCTATTAGAGTTTTTAATTTACTAAATAATTTTATTTTATTGTAATCTTGATTATTTTAACAATACTTTCATGAAATTTGTTGTATTTAACATATATTAATTATTTTACTTCTTACAGGTACCATACATGTCAAAAAGGGTGGGACCGCAGACCAATATCATTACATCGCAAGGAATGGGTATACGTATGTGTAAGTATAAAAGATACATATATATATATTTTCATTATTATTTTTAACCACAAATACGTTTGTTATCTTGAGAAAAATTTATTTTAATTATTACCTGTATACGTTGCATAATTGAGTATATACATGTTACGTATAGAATATATTACTATTTTCATCGAACAACTATTAATTGAGTTTCCTGCTAGAATTTTATTATTCCTTTTAAAATCTATAGTCAAAAGTTTGTTATAAAATTTGTTTTATTTTTATTTCGTTATTGTGTTATATATATATATATATATATATATATATATATATATATAAGTACTGATTTATTAATTTCTATTATATTTATTAATTTCTATTGCAACTTTTATATGATATTTGTTTCTAATTATAAAATTTTGTTACAGTTCTTATGATGAATTGAACAGCGAAATTATGCATGCATGTGAGCCAAGAATAAGGCAATGGGATACGTATGAATTGTCATGAGACATAATATAAGGGTAAGTCTTCCTTTTTTATTTATTAATTTTAATATTTCTTTATATGTTTTTGAGTTTATGATCATTTTGATTGAATATATATATTTTGTGATTCAGTTTAATTTTTCCTATTTTACATTATGAAAGATATGTATGTATATATATTTTGTACGTATATGTATTTTTGATGTCTATTAATGGTATAACATTAGTGAGGGATGTTTTATTGAGGTTTAATTATACGAATGAGGTTGATGTATTAATTTAGTACATACTCTAGTTTCATACGAGTATGAATTTAGAACTTCCTTCTGCCTTTAGGCCAAGCGCGAATGTTGAAAATTTCAATGGGAGATAACGCGGAGCTGGACCTAGCATTGTATATTTGTTCGACTCGTCGAGTGCACGTGCACAAAATTTTACGTCCAACAATATTCGCAAGTATACATTAATTCACTGTTTTCTTCGTGTTTTCGCGTTTCATTCTCTTTAATTTACTAATGTATACATATTAAGTATAGTAAGAAAGCATTATTATTACATTTATTGTTATAACTTTTTCATTTTCATTTAATGAATTTAGCGTTTTGATTCTAAAACTTGAGTATCGTTTTGTACGTTATGCACCTTGGCATTATTTGTTCCCTTATAAATTTTGATTTTACATTATTAAATCTATGTGCGTATACATATCATATATATATATATATATATATATATATCTGTATATATCTCATATATATATATATACAGGGTCTACCAAAAGTGTGGAAACCCCTAAATATCTCGGAAAATATACGTTTTACAGAAAAGTGTTTCCAACAAAAGTTGTAGGGTTTAAGAAGATCTATATACTGATTCTATCAGTTTGACCTTGGATGGCGTCGTCAAGGTCAGGTCAAGGTCACATTGACTTTTTTAAATGACACCCCCTACATTTGATTGCATATTCTTATAGCTTAATTCAAGAGCTTTCCAAAACACTATAATAATGTTCATTTTTATTAAGTACTTTGCGAGTTATGAGGGTTGAATGATAGAGTAGCGCCGGTATTAACATTATCCAAGGTGTACTACATGGAGGTTACTCGCTCGGATTTGCATCTGTTGTGTGTGTGATCCAGCTAACTAAGGCAAGATCGGTCGTGGATCCAGTCAGCAAAAGCAAAGACCCAACCAAATTACAATCGAGCATTTAAAGACCTGGAAAGCAATCGACATAGTAAACAGTAAATAAATTTGTGGATGCTCATTTATCATAATAATTGTTCGAAATGTGTGCGTGTGCGTGCGTGCGGTGCGTGTATACAGAGATCAGGTTAGGTTGCACCAAACGATTGCAAATGTGTTTCAATGTGTTAAAGTAAATGCTGAAAGTGGCTGTCATTTACTTCCTGACAATATGCTAATCTTTGGTAGAATGTAGAAATGACTTTACGATTCGTTTCAAAAGGTATCAAAGCCATTTCATCCCTTATTCGCTGTATCAATTCGTGAATGGTTTTAGGTTTTGTTCTGTAAACCTTACTCTTCAGATATCCCCATAGATAATAATCAAGAGGAGTTAGATCTGGTGACCGAGGTGGCCAATCCTCTCCTCCCTCATTTCCGTTCCTTCTTCCTATCCACCGTAGCGGAAAAGTCTCATTTAAAATACGACGTGGTCCTGCACCAAAATGAGCAGGAGCTCCATCATGCTGAAACCATATTTCTTGGAAATTATTTGGAAAAGTATTCTGTATGGCTGGAATTATTTGATCAACAAGTAATCTCTCATACCTTTGAGCGTTCAAATATTCTTCAAAAAAAAACGGCCCTATTAAATAGCCATCTATTATTCCGCACCATACATTTATTTTTTGTGGATGTTGTGTGTGAGTTTCCCGCACCCAATTCGGATTCTCATCTGACCAGAAACGAAAATTTTGATTATTAACTTCTCCCGTTAAGGTAAAAGTTGCCTCGTCTGTGAAAACAATTTGATAAGGGAAGATGGGCCGGACATCTATTAGTGCCATCATTCTTTCACAGAAATGTATACGACGCTCCTCATCTCCGTTTTGCAATTCTTGAACGTATTGCAATTTATATGGATGGAACTTGTTCTTCTTTAAAATTCTCCAAACCGACATGGGAGCAATATCGTGAGTTTGAGCGACTCTCTGAACACTAGAATTGGGATCTTCAATAAATGTCTGCAGAACATCAAGTTGTTTTTCTTCGTTGGTTGCAGACAATGGTCTTCCTGACTTAGAGCGATTTCTTACGCTACCAGTTTGTCTAAAACGTTCTATTGTTTTTAACACAGTGGACTTATTAATTCGACGGTTCGGATACGTGTCATTAAATAATCGAACGACATCAGAGAACGATCTTTCGTTATCACCCCATCCACGCATCATGAGGATAGTGATTCTTTCACGTTCCGACAAGTCGCCAGCCATTTTTAAAACGTTTAATTTTAATTAATCGTACGTTGTATTTGGACGATAACAATTAATTTCTGCTTGCTCAAAGCTGAAGTTAGAAGGTGCTCGTTCTTTGATAGCTTTATACATTCTTAGTTGAATTTTAAATGCGAGTTAGACTGCATGTAGTGCGTCACATAGCGGTAAATGAAGGAACTAACGAGACGTTTCATACACGTTTTATGGAGCAATTTTTTGGCAATTTGACTTCAGCGAAATATGAGGATATGTTGAGGAATCGATCTTGCCTTAGTTAGCTGGATCACACACACAACAGATGTAAATCCGAGCGAGTAACCTCCATGTAGTACACCTTGGATAATGTTAATACCGGCGCTACTCTATCATTCAACCCTCATAACTCGCAAAGTACTTAATAAAAATGAACATTATTATAGTGTTTTGGAAAGCTCTTGAATTAAGCTATAAGAATATGCAATCAAATGTAGGGGGTGTCATTTAAAAAAGTCAATGTGACCTTGACCTGACCTTGACGACGCCATCCAAGGTCAAACTGATAGAATCAGTATATAGATCTTCTTAAACCCTACAACTTTTGTTGGAAACACTTTTCTGTAAAACGTATATTTTCCGAGATATTTAGGGGTTTCCACACTTTTGGTAGACCCTGTATATATATACACACATGTATGGATGCACATGTATAAATATGCATGTATTTTATATTTGTATATATATTTATATCCGTTGTAGCTATAATTCCCGTTTTTAATATCGTTATTTTATTAATTCAGGTAATACGATTGTTAGGACACCCATTAAGTAGGAGCATCAACATAGGGTGTCCATATAATTTCATCATAAAGAAGTTTACTGGTAAGTAATATTTATTTCTAAATGTTTAATGTATACGTATACAAGGGTGTATGGGAGCATTTATTGTAATGGTGTTATATTGTCATATCATAAAAGTTGTTCTTTATTAATCTTATTGTTATAACTTTGGTTAACGTTTCTGCATCATATGTATATTTGCAAGTAAGCGTTATTATTTCTTCCCTTTTTTATTTATTTATTACATTTATTTATTATTAACAGAATTTAATTGTTATGTGATTTAATTCTATAGTTAGTTCACTATATATATTTTTTGTATTTTAATTTCTTTTATTGATATGTATTATTTTATGTTTCATGTTGTGTTAATGCTGTTGATCAATTTTTTATTTTTCTTTAATTAACGATTTTCTTTATACTTGACCATGTGGAATTATTATTAACTTTGTTAAATGATTTACAGGTTGCATTGAAAATTTTATTTCTGGTTATGGAGAGTAAGCGGTCTCGGACACAACGAACATTGGAGTGGATGACTGCATTCTACACGGAATTATAAGTTTTAAAAACGGTAATTTTTATTTTCTCAAAAATACATGTTGATAACTCTGAGAATTTTATTATATTAAATTTATTGTCGGTATAGAGTGTGTTTTATAATGTTGTATTGGTCTTATATAGATGTGATATTGAATATGATTTCAAATTGATTAATGTATTGTGGTTTAATTATTTTTTCTGTTAATTTAATTGGTTATTTTATTTTATTTTTATAAATGGTTATGTTGAAAAATCATCAAGTATTTTATTTTCATAAAATTTTAATATACATATATATGTATATCTTCGTCCATATTTTAAGCGCGAAGGATATCCATTAATTTTTATATAATTATGCAATTTGGTTATACTATAATAAGGGATGTCTCTTGTTAAATTTAACAATTTCGCATATATTTTCATTATTGATTTATTTAATTTTATATATTAATTTTCATTTTTATGGTTTGGTTCAATTATTAAGATGTTGTATCAGTATTTATTTAGAATATTCAATATATTTATGGCGGTATGTGTATTGCGTGTCCGCCTTAATATAGCGTGTTCTTTATCCCTTGCCAGGAGTAGCAATGCCGTAGGAGTGGTAAAGTGTATTCTGAGTAATGCAAGCGGCGTAAAAAGTAACAGATGTATATTTACAGGTTCTATGTACAATGTCTTTTGGTGGCCCTGAAAAGGGCCGTTTTATCTCTACAGGCGTTCCCTGTAAGAGATGCGGGGGAGAGTCCGAGTGTAACGGAGTTCACTCCGCGGGCGAGAGATACCCGTGCTGGACTTCCCTGGTGGACAGTTGTTGTTGATGTCCACAGCTGGTTCCGCGATAGGCTCCGTTTGTGTCGCCGCCGAGGTTGTCGTCGCCTCCCAGTCGGAGTCGGACTGCGTGGCTCGATCCGCAGTTTCCGGCCGAGGTAGGTAGGCCTGTGTACCCCTGTGGACTCGGCTGTAGGCGGAAGTCTGCGTGGCCCTGGAGCTGTTGGCTACCGGTGATGGTGGTAGCGGAGACAGCAGTCTCGGGATTGCTCCGGGTCCGGTCGGCGAGGTGTAGCGCCGGATGCGGATATCCCAGATCTCCAGGAGCTGGCGAGGTGGCCTGGTGAACCTTGGTGGCTCCAACTCGATAGGCTGCAGCTTCCACGGCAGTAGCTCGAACGAGACCTTCTTCTCCGGTTGAGCGTTGTCGAGAGTCGGCGGTCGCACTGGCCCTGGTGATCGGGGCGTCGACGTCGGCCGAGGTATTCGACTGCGTTGGCGGAGTATGACGAAGATCGCCGGTTACTTCTTCCAAAAAGGAGAGTGCTCACTCTGGTAGTCGTCGCCGAGTAGTACGTCACTCTGTGGCTAGCGAGATGAGACTCGATTTTGGCCTGCGGCGGCGGGCCTTATATACGGGCCCTGGCGGATTTCACTTGCGCGAAGATCAGCGCCTGTGTGGTCGCGCCGTTGCGCGCTACCTCGCGCGCCGCGGTTGCCGCGCGTTTAGGCGCCCGGCGCCATGCGCCGTTACGCCTGATGTGATTTGTGTGTGTGTGTGTGTGTGTGTGTGGCAGCACGCCACAGGACCCCCCTGGTTGTGGCAGAGTTGGTCCTAATTTGACGTGAACCGGACTGGTTGACGTCTGGTCCGTCCTGCCCTTGTTGTTGCTTTCGGTACCTCGGTGGGCGTTGAGTCTGCCTCCAAGATGTAGGCTGGCTTCAATCTGTCGACTGAGACGTTAATAGCCTTTCCTCTGATCCGAAGTTTGTACGTTTTGCTGCTTCGGTTCAGCACTTCGAATGGTCCGTCGTACGGCAAGTGTAAAGCTCCGGCCGGGGCGTCGTGGCGTACGAATACGTGTGATGCGGTGCCCATGTCTTTGAAGGTGAAAGTGGCCTTCTTAGCATGATGCTTTATGGCTGGCTGCAGGCGGGTCATTGTCTTCCTCAGCCTTGTCACCCAGGTGTCGTCCTCGTTTTGCGTAGTTGGGCTACTGCTATCCAGGAACTGTCCTGGGAGGCGTATGGGTTCCCCGTATAGCATCTCTGCTGGAGTGGAGCCTATGTCTTCTTTCCATGCGGCTCTGATGCCGAGTAGGATGACTGGAAGGACATGGGTCCATGCCTCCGTCTCGTGGCATTTTATTGCGGCCTTGAGCTGTCGATGGAATCTCTCCGCCATTCCATTGGCTTCAGGATGGTACGCTGTTGTCCGGATGTGCTTGCTGCCGGTTAATTTTGTTAAGTCCCGGAAGAGTTCAGCTTCGAATTGCCGGCCTTGGTCCGTTGTGATTCGAGCTGGTGTTCCGAATCGCGCTATCCAGTTCGCGAAAATGTGTTTGGCGATAGTTTCTGCCGTGATGTTCGGTACTGGAATAGCCTCTGCCCATCGCGTGAATCTGTCGACCATGGTACAGCAGTATCTGTATCCTTCGGACATAGGTAGTGGTCCGACGATGTCGACGTGGATGTGCTGAAATCTCTGCGTCGGTTGTGTAAAGATTCCAGTCGGCGTGTGGTTATGCCTGGTCACCTTTGCTTTTTGGCACTGGATGCAAGTTCGTGCCCACTCCTTGCAATCACGCTGGATTCCTGGCCACACATATCTTTCTGCTACCAGCTTGGCTGTGGCCTTCATCCCTGGGTGCGCCAGGCTGTGGAGGTATTGGAAGATCCTTTTCCTCAAGCTTATCGGCACGAACGGTCGGACTACAGGTGTGCTGATATCGCACCATGCTGATTCTCTGGATCCCGGCACTGGAATTTTAGTTAGTTTTATTTTGTTTGTCTCCTGTAAGAGTTCCCGTAATTCTTTATCCTCTTTCTGTTCTTGTGCCAGGGTGTCCAGTTCTATTGCTGTTTGAATGGTTTCTACCCGTGATAGTGTGTCGGCCACGGTATTGTTTTTGCCTTCAATATGTTGTATGTTTGTTGTGAACTGTCCTATAAACTCTAGGTGCCGTGCTTGTCTTGGTGAGCTTTGTAAAGGATCCTTCTTAAATGCATGTACCAATGGTTTGTGATCCGTAAAGACTGTAAATGTTCTTCCTTCTAGCATATGCCGGTAATGTTTGACAGTGACATAAATGGCTGGCAATTCCCTGTCGTACGGGCTGTACTTTATTTGGGCCGCGCTCAGTTTTTTGCTTAAAAAACTAAGGGTTGCCATCCTTTTGCAGTCTTTTGTTGAATCACTGCGCCTATTGCGGTTGCTGATGCGTCGGTGGTTACCGCTAGGCTGGCCGTTGGATCTGGGTGAGCTAAGAGCGTCACTCTTGCTAGGCTCTCCTTGCATTTTTCGAATGCCTGGTCCCGCTCCAGATTCCACTCGACCGGCGTTTTTCCTTTTGTTTTTGGTCCTTTTAGGACGTCGTTTAGTACGGCTTGCTCTTCTGCAGCCCTCGGGATGAACCTCCTATAGAAGTTAATCATCCCGAGGAACTGCCGTAGTTGCTTGACCGTGGTTGGTTGCGGAAAGTTCTTTATGGCGTCGATTTTTTCTGATAAGGGTTGTGTTCCTTCCTCAGTGACGAGATATCCCAGGAACCGTACTGCCTCTGATCCGAGGACGCATTTGGCTGGGTTAATTCGAACCCCGTAGTCGTTGAGCCGTGCGAATAGCTGCCTCAGATGTGTTTCGTGCTGTTCCTTGTCCGTTGATGCCACCAAGATGTCGTCTATGTACGCGTAGCAGAATTCCAGGCCATGAAGGACTTCGTTGATGAATCTCTGGAATGTTTGTGCTGCGTTGCGTAGTCCGAAAGGCATATATTTATACTCGAAGAGGCCAAACGGTGTTGTTATTGCCGTCTTCGGAATATCTTCTTCTCGTACTGGAATCTGATTGTACGCTCTAACCAGGTCGATTGTTGAAAATATCTTTTTCTGGTGGAGTGTTTGCGCAAAGTCCTCGATGTGCGGTATCGGATACTGGTCTGGTATGGTCCTCGTGTTTAGTCGCCTGTAATCACCGCATGGCCGCCATGTGTTGTCTTTTTTTGGGACCATGTGCAGAGGTGATGACCATGCGCTTTTGGAAGGTTGTACGATGCCCTCTTGGAGTAGTAGGTCAAACTCCGTCTTGGCTATCTTAAGTTTGTCCGGTGCTAACCTTCTTGGTTTGCAAGCTTCCGGTTGGCCTGGTGTTGTCTGTATGTGGTGTTCTGTTCCATGTTTCATCACCTCCCTTGCTTGCGTTGGTCTGGTGATGTTTGGGAACTCTATCATGAGCGCGTGGAATTCGCTTTCCTCTATCAGTGTTTTTACTGATAGAACTTGTTTGTAGCATCTTGTACCTGAGGCTGTTAAACCGGTTTTCCCGTCTATGAGCTTGCCCCTTCTCATGTCCGGTAGCAAGTCGTAGTGTGCCAGGAAATCAGATCCGATGATAGGTTGGCCCACGTCTGCTACGACAAACCTCCATGGAAATGCTCTCCTCAAGTTGAAGTCCGGTTTGATCGTGATTGAGCCGTAGGTGATTATTGGTGAGCCATTTGCTGCATACAGTTCGTATGCCTCCGGTCGTTGTCTGGTGTCCATGGAAGATCGAGGGAACACGCTGACGTCTGATCCGGTGTCCACCAGGTATTTCCGTCTCGTGTTTTTATCCACGACGTATAGGCGGCTTGGTGTCGGGCTGACTTCATTCGCCGCTGATAATGAGTGCCCTACTCGTTTTTTGTGTATGTGCACGGTTGTGCACAACGGCGAGCGTCTGCTCCGAATCGTCTGTGGTAGTAGCACAGCCCCTCCTTAACTGGAGTCTTGCTGCGCGGTCTGCCCCTTGATCGGCTTCGAGCTCGGCTACGTCCCTTGCGCAGCTCCTTGGCCATGTTGGTCATTTGCTGCGTTAAGGTAGCCACTTGTTGTGTAAGCGCTTCCATTTGACTTGTCCATGCACTCTGCGGGCTACTGGTGGAGGCTGTTCGTGGATGTTCTGTCGCCAGGACAAGCGCTCTGTTGTTTACTTCGTGGATTCTGTCCGCTTGTTCCGCTACGTCCTGGAGTTTGTCGCTTTTTCTTGTGGCTAATATGGCTTGCGTCTGTGCAGGAAGGCGTCCTAACCATAGCGTTCTCAGTAGGTCCTCCGATACTGTTGTTCCTGCCAGCGTAGCTA
The DNA here is from genome assembly GCF_003227725.1 of Camponotus floridanus. NCBI lineage: Eukaryota > Metazoa > Arthropoda > Insecta > Hymenoptera > Formicidae > Camponotus > Camponotus floridanus. Next base: position 61,082 of record NW_020229353.1, read on the forward strand.
GGTGTCGAAGGAACTGAGATGGCTTCCTATCTCCTAGCTCCTCTCTTTCTAGTAGTTGACGGATCCGTTGCTCCTGCGAGTCTGTTAGTCGCTGTACGAGCGCGCTCTTTATAGCGATATATTTGTTGCTGGAGGGAGGGTTGGTTATGACGTCCTTAATTTCCCTCGCTTGTCGAGGTTCTAATTTTGATAGTACGTATCCGTACTTCACGTCGTCATCGGTGATGACGCCTAGAGCGAACTGTCCTTCCAGCTGGGCGAACCATAATTCCGGATCTTCCGGCCAGAATGGTGGGATGCGCATTGCCACTCTGTTGACGCTGGTGTCATCATCGTCTACTAGGATCGTGCTCTCCTTCTTCGGCATGTTGCTTTCTCTCTCCTGAACGTCGGGGTCACCAGTTTATGGCGGTATGTGTATTGCGTGTCCGCCTTAATATAGCGTGTTCTTTATCCCTTGCCAGGAGTAGCAATGCCGTAGGAGTGGTAAAGTGTATTCTGAGTAATGCAAGCGGCGTAAAAAGTAACAGATGTATATTTACAGGTTCTATGTACAATGTCTTTTGGTGGCCCTGAAAAGGGCCGTTTTATCTCTACAGGCGTTCCCTGTAAGAGATGCGGGGGAGAGTCCGAGTGTAACGGAGTTCACTCCGCGGGCGAGAGATACCCGTGCTGGACTTCCCTGGTGGACAGTTGTTGTTGATGTCCACAGCTGGTTCCGCGATAGGCTCCGTTTGTGTCGCCGCCGAGGTTGTCGTCGCCTCCCAGTCGGAGTCGGACTGCGTGGCTCGATCCGCAGTTTCCGGCCGAGGTAGGTAGGCCTGTGTACCCCTGTGGACTCGGCTGTAGGCGGAAGTCTGCGTGGCCCTGGAGCTGTTGGCTACCGGTGATGGTGGTAGCGGAGACAGCAGTCTCGGGATTGCTCCGGGTCCGGTCGGCGAGGTGTAGCGCCGGATGCGGATATCCCAGATCTCCAGGAGCTGGCGAGGTGGCCTGGTGAACCTTGGTGGCTCCAACTCGATAGGCTGCAGCTTCCACGGCAGTAGCTCGAACGAGACCTTCTTCTCCGGTTGAGCGTTGTCGAGAGTCGGCGGTCGCACTGGCCCTGGTGATCGGGGCGTCGACGTCGGCCGAGGTATTCGACTGCGTTGGCGGAGTATGACGAAGATCGCCGGTTACTTCTTCCAAAAAGGAGAGTGCTCACTCTGGTAGTCGTCGCCGAGTAGTACGTCACTCTGTGGCTAGCAAGATGAGACTCGATTTTAGCCTGCGGCGGCGGGCCTTATATACGGGCCCTGGCGGATTTCACTTGCGCGAAGATCAGCGCCTGTGTGGTCGCGCCGTTGCGCGCTACCTCGCGCGCCGCGGTTGCCGCGCGTTTAGGCGCCCGGCGCCATGCGCCGTTACGCCTGATGTGATTTGTGTGTGTGTGTGTGTGTGTGTGGCAGCACGCCACATATTTATAATTAGTATATAACTTTATATTAATTAAATGATATTGGTTCGTAAATTCATAGGCGTTGAACGATGTTAGTTTCATTGGTCATTATAGATCTTTAATTTGTGTATATATATATATATAATTATTCATTTGTCTTATTCGAGATGTTAATTTGTTGAGGTTCCTGAAATTGTTATACGTATATATATATAATGAATTATTATATTAGAAAATTTAATGAATATGGCATTTATATTGAGCTTATTATATTTAGCACCTAATAATTATTTTGTTTTTCTTTTTATAAATCCCTTCAAGGGGATGCCAATGTGTATATACATATATATTGAGAAAGAGTTCGTGGACCATCGTTTTATATTTTAATGACCATAAAGGTTATATATATATATATATATATATATATATATATCAGGGTTGGGAAGTAACGCGTTACTTGTAACGCCGTTACCGTTACAGTTACTTTTTTTAGTAACTATGCCGGTAACGGCGTTACAAATTTTTTTTGTAACGGAAAAAGTAACTTCGTAACATTTTTCAGTAACGAGTAACGAATTTAATAGTTACTTTTACATTTTTCAAATTTCTGTCTATCATTCGCGTTATATGTATCAAGTTTCGTTCTCGCATTGAGATACACGGTCGGTCTCGCGTCATGTGTCGCAGGAGCCAATAGATTTTCTGGCTACTGGCACACTAGCAGCTAGCAATTGATTTCGAGATCAGATGAGAACGAAAGCAGTAAACACAGTGCGAACGAAGTTTATAGTTTATCGATAATTAATTCGATATTGGACGACATTGTAAGTAGCTTGATTTATTCATATAAGCATGCTACAATATTGTTCAATTTATATAGATATAAAAGTTATGTTGAAATACTTCTTTCTCGTCGCGATTTATTATGTAGGTTACTCTCATTATGTAGGTTAGAATCGCATGCAGTACGTGCTTACATTCGCCGGCATTATATAAATAAAAAGTGGAAAATAATGGACGAAGTGTGCGAATACATCTCAATCCTCAAAAGAGGAATGTAAAATGCCATGGCCGGCGTATTCCGGCGTTTTCGATTTTCGATCGAATCTCTCTAATGAAAAAAATTATGCTTTTGCTTGCAAATTTTGCACTGGAAAGATTATTCACGCAAATAAAAGCTCGACGGCAAATTTAAAGAAACACCTAAATGTAAGTATTATTTATTTAATAAAATATTTTATGTAAAATATTTAAATTAAAAATTAGTATACAATTTAAATTTCTAGACTTGCAAGGAATCCACACAATATCACGAAACATTGTACTTTAAATCAAACATGCAATTTAAAACAGTATGTATAGAAAAAAGTATGATACTTTGCATGAATTATCGTAGCATGATTTATCATTTAATGTTTAGTCAAACATTTGTTTTAATTACATTTGTATTTTGATAAGATGTTTTTGATCATGTGTTTTTTGATAAGATAATTTTTAATTATCTAATTACACAAAGACATCTCTTTCTTTCTTCTTTTAATATTTACAAATATGAATGCAACTACTTTTACAAGCTTCAATTCTATTTTTCAGAATTTTTATGATAATTAATTTTTTTCTCAAATATATTTTTTATTCTCTTCTGTTTTTGAAAGCTTTTTCTCATTTATTAAAATATATTACACGCATTTTTTAATAGAATTTATGCTATTATTACACTATTTTTCTATACTTAGAATAAAGTTTATTATATGTATATTTATATCAAGACTGATTTTTTTATTATAACATAAATTAATAGGCAAAACATCCATACAAATTAAAACAGATAGAAAAGGCAAAAGCAGAATTGGCAATAACTAATAAGAGACGTAATGAAGATAACTTAGAAAATCCGGTTAAAAAAAACAACAAACTTTAGAAAGATGGGGTTCTGGAAGTGTTGCAATTACTCAAAAAATGTTAGATGCTGCTGTATTACGTTTCATTATAGAAGATATCCAACCTCTATCAATTGTAGATAGCCCAGCATTTATCAATTTGATTAGAATTGGAGTGCCTTCATCTGTCCGAATATTATGTAGGAAAACTTTAAGAGCAAAACTTGGTCAAATATACCTTGAAATGAAAACTGCTCTTGAAAATAAATTAACTCAAATTGAAATACAATAGTTTCTACTACAACGGATTTATGGAGCAAATCGAAAAGGTTCAACTTTTTAATAACATTTTGGTTTTTTTATATATTAAATATCCTTTCTTAATTTAATATTTAATTAATTTAATATTTAATTAATTTAATATTTTGTTAATTTAGAGAGATTTTTAAATTTTTTATTTTTTTAGAAGTTTTTTGGGAATGACGGTCCATTGGATTAATCCCGAAAATTTAAACAGAGAGTCAGCTGCACTGGCTTGTTGCAAAATAAAAGACAAACATACCTATGATATATTAGCTAAAGCAATTAATTCTATATTTTTACAATATCATATTCAAAATAAAGTATGCTACACAACAACCGACAATGGATCAAATTTCGTTAAAGCTTTTCAGTAATTTAAAGTTTTATATAAGTTTTGTATATGTCAAGATTTATTTTTCTGTATTGAAAATTTTTTATATTAAAATGTTTTAATTTATAAACAAACTTTATAAATTGTTTAAAATTTTTGAAAAAAACGAAAATGAAGATGAGGATTTTGAGACCATAGAATTTCATAATCTAAATGATCTGTTAATTACGGCCGATACAGAAGATGCAGATTTGATCATTCTTCCATCACATCATAGATGTGTTAGTCACACGTTAAATCTTATTGCGGTGAAAGATTCAGAAAAAGCGTTAGATAATGATATCTTGTACAAAAAAAGTACAGAATAATATTTGCCAAATTATCAAAATTATGGAGTAAGCAAAATCAATCAACACAAGTAGCAGACAAAATTAAAGAATATTGTGGTGTATACTTAAAAACCCCGGTTGTTACAAGGTAAAAAATTTCTTATGCTATTTTTATTTATATTTGTATAAATAATAAATTTTTTTCTATATAATAATAAAAAATTATTAATATATTACTAACTACTATTTTTATAATCATATTTCAATAGGCGGAATTCTACTTTTGATTCAATACTTCAATTGGTAACGCTTTTAAAAAGTGATACGGAAAAAATAAATAAATGTTTGGATTATTGTGATTTACAAAGATTAACTGATAATGAAATTAAATTTTTGGAAGAATATTATCAGGTAAAATTTTGATTCATTTTATTTTTATAAAAAGCGTAGGAAAAAAATATTTAAGTGGAGGAAATAAAGTGGTTTACCTTGTATAATTTCTATTTATTATCTAATTTTATTATCTATTTTTTCTAATCATCTATAATTTTCTTGATTTTGATTAGGTAATAGAACCTTTGGCACGAGCATTAGACATACTGCAAAGTAATACAGGAATGTATATGGGATATTTATTACCAGTTCTAAGTACGTTGCAACGAAAATTGGAAATTCTCAGTAAATCTAATCTTAAAAATTGTTATTCATTGATTTTAACTATTCAGCAAGGTTTAAATGAAAGGTGAGTCATTAATATAATTAATACGTCATTAATTTAAATAATATGTTAATATTTAATATGTTTAAATAAAGATTTTATTAATAAAATATTTTTTTATTTTAAAATATTGGTTGAGAAGTATTTTAATAGAAAAAAATAATGTTATTTACATATTTAATTTTGTCATATATTTATATTTAATTTCAGATTCTGTACAACGTTTGAAAAAAAAGACTGGATAATTGCAAGTTGTCTACACCCCAAATTCAAATTAAATTGGTTAACCGCAGAGAAGAAAAAACTTGCCGAAAATTACTTGGAAAATTTATTAGGAATCCGATCAACCGAAAGTTCTCCAAAAACTGGAAAATCTGATGATCACGAAGATTTTTTCATCTTTGAGCAACAAAAAATGGCACAGAATGAATCAGAAAAAGAAGAGTTGCAAAGGTTTCTAAAATCTAAAAATTGTAACATAGAAATGTTGAATGATTATCCGAAAATTAAAAAACTTTTTATTAAATATAATACTGCGCTACCAAGTAGTGCATCAGTAGAACGCATGTTTAGCGTCGGCGGCTCCGTGTTGACACCACAACGTGGACATTTGTCTGATGATGTTATTGAGCAGCAAATTCTTTTAAAGATAAATAAAGAATTTCGATAAAATTTTGTAATTTTTTATTTTAAAAATCCTATAATTTTTAACAAACTTTTGCAGGTTAAAAGTTTCCAAAACATTAAACACTACAAATTTACATTAAATACTAAAAATTTTTAAAGAAAATTTTTTTAAAGTAAGAAAAACAATATAATTTTAATTTTAATAATGATATTGTTATTGATATAAGGTGCAATAGTTTTGATAATATATAATAAAAGTAATAATTTTGCTAATAAGATATTTTAAGTAAAAAAACTTTTAAATGCTGTAAATGTAAATTAAAAAGTTTTATTGTTAATTTAAAATCTGATTCGTAAATTAATATAAGCTAGGATTTTAAAATTTTATAAAGTTAAAGATGTAAAGAAGAAGATTTTAACCGTATCTATTTATAGAAAATTTATAGAAAAATAAATAAATAAGAAAAATTTTAATTTACATTTACAGCATTTTTTAAAAAAAATTGTTAATAATTTTTTAAAAATTCTTATTTAAAATATCTGATTAAAATTATTTTTATTATATATTATCAAAATTATTACATTTTATGTTAATAACGATAGCAATTAAAATTATATCGTGTTTTTGTTATTTTATAAAAAATAATTTTTAAAAATTTTTAGTGTTTATTATAAGTTTATAGTGTTTAATTTAATTTTGTAATATGTGCATAAAATTTGTATTATATACAAAAAAGTAACGGAAATTGTAACGATTCGTTACTTTTTAAATAATGGTAACGGTAACGAGTTACTTTTCAAAATTAGCAACGAGTAACGGTAACAAGTTACTTTTTAGAAAAAAGAACGGTAACGGTAACGAGTTATTTTTATAAAGTAACTTTCCCAACCCTGATATATATATATATATATATATATATATATATATATATATACAGGATGACCCATTTTAACTTAGGCAGCCAAATAACTCGAAAAATAAGCACACTACGAAAAAATGGTTAGAATCAAAATTTCGTCATTTCGAGGGGGACGTACAATGACGTTAAAATCAGCCCCCCCCTCCCCCTGGGCGGTGAGGGGGGGCAAGTTTGAAATCTTAAATGGGAACCCCTATTTTTCATTGCATATTCTTGTAGCTTATCTCGAGAGCTTTCCAAAACACTATAATTAAGTACCTTTTTATTAAGTACTTTTTGAGTTATAAGGCTTGAAATAATTTCTTAATTTTACATAAATCATAAAATATCTAGTAAACCATTCATTTTTCGATTATCTTACCTTCATACTTTTACGTACAAAATAATGAGAGGAATCAATTGGTGTAAAGAAAACATACAGTTGTTTTTAAGAAAAAATATGGAATTGTTAATTGCAAATTACATATTTTTTCTTAGAAACAACTATGTGTTTTCTTTACACCAATTGATTCCTCTCATTATATAGGGTACATAAAAGTACCCTAACAGCACAAGTAGATTCTGAGAATGTTCTAAGAATATCGCAAAAGTATATTGTGTATATTCTCAGAACAATCTCAAACGTACTGCGATTGACGCAGTACGTTCTGCGAATGATCTAATGTCCGGGGTAGCATCTCCCATAGTATTTCTCCGCGAATGTCTATAGTTGGAGGATAGTTTCAGAAAATGATGAAAATAGGAAGATTGCAGTAGATCATTTATACACGCACACATATATACCGCCAAGTGCGCGCGTGCTCACGCATTGAACAGGATAGGTTAGGATTAGGTTAGGTTAGGATTAGATTATTAATATGTCAATTTTGATTTTTTATTGATGTTTTTATTGCAAAAACGTTACTTCAAAATATGTGTCATATACATTATGAACACATTATTCTTCATTACATATATGTTATGTATATATATATATATATGTATATAACATTTATAAATAAAAGAAAAAGTAAATTCTCTATATATCGTAAACTCTCTCAAAATAAACATTTTCATTATAACTCGAACAAAATTTGAAAAAAGCAAAATTCTTAATTGTAAGAATTGTCTTTGGCTCTTGCGCTAACGTGTCTTATTTAAATACGTTGACAAGATAATTATCACATTCAGTCAGAGGGTTCTTCTAGTTCTTCCGGAGGATCGTTTCGATCCCTCTGAATTTTTCTTTTTTTTTCTTTCTCTCTATCAATACGCTCTTTAGCGTGAGCTAACCATACTTTTATTGTATTAGATATGTGCTCATCCTTTGCTGCTTCATGCGCGTTTCTTACAATAGCTAAAACAGAAGGAAATATGTTTTTTGAAATTAATTATTCATTATTTCAACTTCTTTTTTATTTGAATAAAAGGCATCTCTAACACATTTGCAAAATGTAATTTAAATAAAATAGAATAAAATGAAATTTCTTCTTTTTAATTTTGTTTCTAAGACTCGTATGTAATTATGATGGATATAATTGAAAAATATTAATATGACTATTACAATTTCAAAAATTTTTAACATTTTTCAGAAAATTAAAATATAATGTATTACAAGTGTATCAAAAGTAATTTTTAGTTTTATCAAAATATTCAAGAGCCTTAATAATGTTAGGAAGAAAAAAATTGTTCCTTAAGGGGGAATACGCAGTCAGGCAGCGCGAAAACAGAGGGTCGTTCTCGAATTTTTTAAAAGAAAACGAATAGTTTTTTATTTACAAACTTTTGCATGATATTAATCAACATTTTAAGAACATTTTGTAATTTTTTCATTAAGAAATAATAATAATTATAATTGTTGTGACTATTTTGATATGGCTCCTAAAAAAAAGTGGCATTCCGGTGGACACTGTAACTCGAGGCAGGATCATCTGAAATCAAAAACCCAAAAAGATTTCGTTAGTAGAAGATTTTGTCTTTCATGTGAACGAAGGATTTTGAAAAAAATTAAATTTTGAATTTTTTAGAGAACTTTTAAGTTTAGAGAACTTTTAAGTCACGATTTTTGCTTAAAAAATCGACCGATTTTATTTTTTAAAACAAGTTCTAATCATCAAAAAAAATCCTTCGTTCACACGGAAGGCAAAGTCATCTACTAACGAAATGTTTTTGGGTTTTTTATTTCAGATGATCCTGCCTCGAGTTACAGTGTCCACCGGAATTTTTTGAGGAGCCATATTAAAATAGTCACAACAATTATAATTATTATTTTTTAATAAAAAAATTACGAAATATTCTTAAATTGTTGATTAATATTATGCAAAAGAGTTTGTAAATAAAAAACTTTATTAGTTTCCTTTTAAAAAATTTGAGAAAAATCCTGTTTTTGCGCCGCCTGACTGCGTATTCCCCCTTAATAGTTTACTTACTTAATATTACTTGACACAAGTTCAGCTGGGAAAAATTCTTTTTTTTTTTGGCACCATGCCAACTATATAATACAGCAACTTTGTTTGAGACTATTTGTCTCAATAAATTTAAACATGAATTTTTAATATCCCGCGCTGTCAATCGTGTTAACTGTTTGATCTGTAATAAATAGAAAATATTATTAATACCTCTTTCAAACGTGAGTTTTTAAAAGTATAGCTTTTTAAACAACACTTCTTGGATGTCACTTAGGCATCCTAATTAAAGAAGTTATATCACACACTTTTAATTTTCAATTTTTAAAGCAATCATTAACTGTTATCCTCTTCAATAATTCTCTTAAACAAATATTTTCTAATATTGAATTATAATTACCATTTCATTTCGATATACAATGTCATTCGCCAATTTTCGTTCCATAATTTCTAAATCATTTTCGTCTCTTAGTGGTAAATGTTGAAAAATATCAATTTTTTCCTGTGCTTCTTCTGCAATCTGTGCGGTATTAGAAACCTTTTCTAAAATTTTTTGGGTTAGTTTCAGGTTATTGCTCATTTTTAATTCCAGATGTTGGAATTTTTTAATTACGTAGCGTTCAAAATCAAATCCTACAACACATTTAAATTACATTTATGCATGTATATATATATATATATATATATATATATATATATTAATATGTACATAAAAGTATTAAAGTATGATTATTAAAAAATTAGTATATATATAATATATGTATAAACGTAGTTTCATAAATATTTTAGTTTTCATGTCACAATATATTAAAATGAAATAAAATAATCTCATAAATTTAATAAAATGATCTCGTAAACCTTACAATTTTTAGTAATTTTTAAAACGTTTTTCGTAAGATTTATTTAGATTTATTTAGATTTATTTATTTTTTAGCAAATCTCGCGTAACTTAAATCAGTGTATGAGTACATACATACATGCCTATATAATTTTACGAATTATATGTTAAAAATACAAAAAGATCGCAAAATTTTAAAAATAAAATTGTTTTAAAATAAATGTTTTTGAAATAGTAAAATATGTAATGGAATTGCTGATTTTCTTTGAAAGCGTCGATATTGAAATTTTGGAGTGTATTTGAAACTTTTAAGATTAAAAAAATTATACAGTTACATACTAACCCTCAGTATAATTTGACATATGTCTGTTGGGCAGGACATTTTCATTATGAAGACGTTCAGTGATGTCTATCGAAGTATTTAACATATGTCTGTTGGGGGGGACATTTTCATCATGAAGACGTTCAGTAATGTCTATCGAAGTTTCCGCGCACTGTCCTGAAACTGATTAAATAATGCTATCATTGTTTCCAAACAATTTAAATCAATTTATTTACATTTAAGGGCGTTCTATAATGCAATGTAAATATCTCGACACCAGTCGTGAAGCAATTGCGAGAGCCAATTAGAAGCTCAGAATGAGAATAGAAACAGGAGAGAACATATGGTACTAAGCAGGCGGATGGAAGTGACTATATACAATGTATAAAGTGATGCTCAAGATAGCTACTCAAGCGTTGATTTATTGTCTGAAACAGGAGCCGATCATGTTTGATGCAAAGTGACGCTCAAGATGGCTGCCATGACGTAGTTCCGTTCGTCAAAATCCTGCCTCAACTATCGATATTTTCCCTCCTGTTTCTATTTACTCTGAGATTAAAAATGTCACTACTTCATAATTGATAATGGAATGATTGCGACGCATTGCCTCTACAATAGTTCAATAATTTCTAAAAAACATGAATAATATAGAAGACAAAATTTCTTACTATTTGTTCTACACTGCCCGTCAATGACTCGTGCTGTTGTTATGTCTCTCTTACTCTGCCTATACCGGCGCTGAGGTACGAAACAGAATAAGAGAGAAATAACAAATCCAACGCAAATCATTGACGGACGGTATACATACATAAACATATATACATGTATATATAATCTAAATAAATAAACATTTACACACATACAAATTAAATAATTAAAGACAAAACGGAGATTACTAACCTCGCTTAGAATTTAAATTCAAACTTGGAAGACTTGTATCACAACGCGGAATTACACATTTCTTTACATCGCCGCGCGCATGCCGTCGTTCAGGCTCATGATTATCACAACGTGGGAATACACATTTATTTATATCGTGCCGTCGTTCAGGTTCAGGATTTACATTAACAATACACTGTGAATCTGAAAATGGTAAAACAAAACATATAAATCATAAAAAATTAAAATTGTGTGTTAAAATATTAAGTAAAATATGCAATATTAATACAATTTGTAAAAAATAGTTTCCTTTAAAAATTAGATAATAAAGTGCAATTTTTAAAAACTTTGTACATGAACACAAGAAAATATAAATACGCATGCAGAAATATAAACGTACACACACACACGCACGCACGCAGTCATTATATATGTATATATTAGATATTCGAGAATATAAAATGTAAATTAGTAATGTACATAAAATAGAAGGTATATAGAAATCATTTCCATACAAACCTTGGCTGGAATTTAAATCCAAATTTGGACTGCGTCGGACTACATTTTCATAATCAGAATACTCCGAAATTGCGGAACTGCTTTGTGAAGCTAAAAGTAAAAAAGAAAAAAGTATATAACTATTAATATTCCAATAAAATTTTGTTTTTGCATTATTCTATATGTTTTAATGTGCGATATTAAACATGATATAATACAGAATTTAATGTAATACATAATGTTTTTTATTACAAGGTTAAAATGATTCTTGATATAAAATCTTTATCTAATCAAAATAAAATAGAGAATTGAATATTATAATTTTATTATAATCGTATTGCTGTTGTAAAAACTATCATGTATACATATTTAGATAAAAATTACTTACGAAAATCAACTTCTTCAATGTTGTTAAAATTGTAAGATGCAGTACTTTCTTGTTCCAGTTTTGTGTCGGCAATTTTAGAATACTTTATTGTATTATTTTTACATACTCGAGTTGTTTTTGTGGACGTCTCCTTATAGACGTTTTTGATTGGAGGTTTGGGAAGATCTGAGAGAATGGCTTGCTCAGAATCGCTTTCATCGTTAGTATACTCATATGAACTGGAATCATGCATCTTAGCCGCTCTAATTTTGCGGGATTTTTTACAAAGTTTCTGTCTATCCTCGTCGGTACAAGAATTGATGTCGGACATTTCTTCAGCTAATTTCAATTTTTGTCGAGCCACAGCATAGTTTGCTGAAAAAATAATATATGAAATAAACATAATATAAGCACCATTGTTTTTCTATAAAAGCAAATAAAAGTATCAATATCGTATTTATGGAAAATAAATATATTACAAAAACTTTAAATAATTAAATTACTTACAAGATGTCGCATATATTTTCAGGACAGTATGCTCCTCCCATGTACAATCAGGTACTTCCATCAATTTAACCGCTTTGTCATATCTGTCGTTACTGATATAATGTCTGGGCCATTTTGATTTTTGTAAATCACTACTTAACCAAGTAGCGGGTACGATTTGCAGACCATCTTTGAACTTAACAATAGCATATTTCTTTTTATTGTCCATTCTGTGCGAAAATAGATGCAAAAATTAAATATCGGAATGTAGAAGCGGAAAAACGGCAAACTTGTCATTTTCATATGGCAATTTAACATATTTTTTAACTATGGTTTTCAACGGCCATGCCTTTAAGTCAGATAAAGTATGAACAGAATAGATATCCAGTAACGAAGATAAACACAGAACATTAAAGACATCTTCCTTTTCCATGAATTCTTGACCAATAATGACAGGAATATTTCGTTTTGCGCAGTAAGCTACATTTTTTATACAGACAATTGCACCACAACTTAAACCACAACAGCTATCGGAAAGTGTGTCAGCTTTGAATGTCATTCCGTTGAACTTGACAACTTTATATTGTGGATTGTGGCAATTCGGAATAATAGGACCATCATAATGTAAGGACATTAAATTATAATGTTGTGGCCCATAATGTGGCCTAGTAGTTGAGGTAAATAAGCTTTTTTCTTTTTCAATGAATCTTTGTACAACTTGTTGTAAAGGTTTTTCTGATTTTCGAATATACTTTTTAAGTATCTGCATGTAATTTTCAAATTAAAAGGCACTGAAGTTGTCTAGAGGTCCATATATTTTGACGTCATCAACAAGATGAATAAGACTATGCACATTATGTGATACGTTTTGCGCTCCGTACAATTTTACAAATGTTTTAACAAAGAAATAAATAAGCTCTTGTGCATAGCTAAGGTGTTCGTGTAACTTCTCCGAGGACAAAATCCTTATAACAACATGTAATGTCATAAAATGTATATATACATCTTTTTTTAATATAGATTTAAATGCTATTGGTCCTGTATAAAGTAATATTTGTCTATATTCTGTAGCTTTCCACAATTTCACACAATCTAATCTTCGTGGTTTTCGTGCAAATTCAACAGGTATTGATGGTTTTAATTGGCTTATTAAACGTGTAGAAATATCGTCCACGGCTTTGTATTGTAATCGATATTGCAGTTCTCCATGAAGCCATAAGTTTAACAATTTGCGCATAATTCCTAAGCACACCAAATGCATATAGTCCAAAGGCACATTTGTTACAGGTTTGAATTGAGGAATATTTAAGAGACTGCACGTTATATTTGGCTTATGATAATTATCGTCTATCTTTTGTATGAAATCATCGTCAGATCTAAGTGGTGCGTCCATCTGTGGAAAACACAATCGATTTCTAATATACTCTCCTTCCGTTGTACACTTCGTGCAACTGGAATATCCAGAATGTCCTTTTACAGACAAAACAAATGCTTTCGCAGGAGTGTCACATACTAAAGCTTCTATCTGACATGGTATCAGTCGATCGTTGATGTTAATTCCATTTTCGCATATATCTTTTGCTTCGTCGACAAAATCTTTCAAAAACTCATTAGCATCTTCCGGTTTTTCGTTACCATGATAAAGTCCAATCATGAAAACGTTGCCATTTGGAATAATTGAGCCAAGTATAGGCCAAAACTGCTGTTGCGACGATCTTGTTAATGGCAATCCATCAATGTTGATTGCTATTTTTAAGCAATCAATATTCTTTTTAACAGATGACAAATTTTGGTTTATACATTTTAATAAACCAAAATGATAATATGTTCCTGGATCAACTATTCGGATGTCTTGTTGTCTCGGTGTTTTTAGCAGCGTTCGTGCGTCCACGGAAAGTGTTGAAAAACACGAATGTTTTCTTAACGTTAATAGCAACATATTTAGAGCGGTTTGTGAAATTTGATGCTCAACAGCCCATGCTGCAAGGTCATTTTCAAAAGATAGACTTCTGTTATCATTACCAAAATCCAGATTGCTTGATTCGTCACAAAAATCGTTTAGAGATGATCGTTGTGAATCTGATTCTGATGCAGACTGTCTGTCAGATTGTACATTTTCAAGTTGTACTAATATGTTGTCTTCATGTTGTTCATATTGTATAATATTGTTATCAATATTATCAGTTTCATTTTCCATATCACTACTTTTTGCTTTAGATTTAAATCTGCCATAGCCCGTATTCGTTGTGCATTTAGTATTAGAACTTGACAAAAAACATTTATGAAAATTTTTTGAAATAATATCTGCCTCTTGTGCAGCTAGTCTTCTCAGATGTCGTCTTGACATATATAGAGTATCTTTTCGTCTGTAACATTTCCCACTAATATTCATGTTGATAAATCTGTTTAATATAAAAAACTTTGGTAACAAGATATATTATGTAATATTATATTATGTAAATTATTTATAAAGAAAATGACATGACTGTAACACGACAATTGTAGATATGTACGATAATCGATTGTGTCACATTGTGAAATAATAACAATTTTTTAACAAGGAAAGAATATTAGTGGTTTAAAGCACAAAAAATTTTTAATTTTGTAGATAAAAGTTAGTAACTTAAAAAATGTTTTTGAAATAGTCAAAGTTAAAAATAAACATTGAAAATAACAGAGTTAAAAATTAATACAAACAAATTTAGAATAAGGCTCGTAAGATCAAAGTCACAAATATAAATAATCAAGGCAATACGAGCCAAACGCGGATAGTAGTGCGTTGAGCTTTTGTAGAAAATTAATTTTTCTACAAAGCTAAATGCTATGCACAAGGCACAAATTTTCTTTGGTACATGACCAAGCATTAAAAATTAATAACTTTTCTCACATACACAATTATATTCTTTATAATTTATTATTTCATAACAAGTTTTACAACTCAATCTTGGAAAAATGCAGAGTTGTTTTTCATTTATGTGTAAAAATAAATAAATTTTTTGGTAATTATGCAGTATAAGGGAGCCACCCCCGATTTCAATAATTTTTATGTATGTTATCAAGGTCATCATCGTGAGTAATGTTATGAAGATTTTAGTCAGCGGTCATTGTTTTTTAAAATGTTATTTTGTAAAGTCTTATTTTATAAAAAATTGTAAATTTCACTTTTTAAATTTTTTCATTAATAACTTTTTAACCAACAAAATCCTTCTAGAATTACTATATTTTTATATATTCTGCATAAATTATAGCAGAGTCTCTACTATATTAATATATGTATAAGAATTATAAAATATCGTATATAAATATCAACGAACAAATTATCGCTTTCAGACACCTTGTACATTTACAATAGAAATGATTGTTTTGTTTTGGTTTCTTCGATCAAATACATCAAGTACATTATCGATCAAACTCAGTTTATCATATAACTCTATAGCAGACATTTTCTGGAGAAAATGAGTTATTCAGTGGAGCAAATGAATAATAATCCGTGGCTTGCAGTGCAAGACGTAGTTGGTGATGCTAATTTGTGGTCTAAATTTATTACAAAATGTTCTGGAATCGAAATTTGAACGATCATAATCGGATGATTCTAGTAAATTTTTTACAAAATAACTTTTTAAAAAACAACGACCGCCGACTAAAACTTTCATAACATTACTCACGATGATGACCTTGATAACATACATAAAAATTATTGAAATCGGGGGTGGCTCCCTTATACTGCATAATTACCAATTTTTTTACGTAAATTTATTTTACTATTCTGTACATACATATTTTAATATTAAAGTTTAAAGCTCCTGAGTAGTCGCCGCGGCCATATTGGATTGTGACGTCAGAAGCGAGAAATTGCGAGAAATAACACGTTGAGAATTCTTGCGTGCCATTTTTAAACAAAAAGATATTTTAATGAAACAAGACCACAAATCGCTTTAGCACACTTGTAAAATTTTCCGAAAACTAAACTTTTGCCTTGATAATTAATAAATAGCCGTAAAATGAGTGTCAAAGTAAATGAGCTACTGAGCTGTCAAAATCGTCAAAACAGACAAGTTAACTTTGACACTCATTTTATAGCTATTTATTAATTGTCAAGACAAAAGCTTAGTTTTCGGAAAATTTTACAAGTGTGCTAAAGCGATTTATAGTTTTGTTTCATTAAAATATCTTTTTGTTTAAAAATAGCACGCAAGAATTCTCAACGTGTCATTTCTCGCTTCTGACGTCACAAACCGATACGACCGTGGCAACTACTCCCAGACAACATAAGTACGTTATATGAACATTCATAGAATAATATAAGAGAATATTTGAATATTCGTAGAATATTTTACGCGTCTATTGGAGTTCCTATAAATTTCCAATGGAACATTAGAAGTAGACAAAAAGTCACGTTCTGTGAATGTTATACGAATATTATATGAATATTCCCATACAGCACAAAATATTCGGAAAATATTCTTTTTCCTGTTTTTCAAAACTAATTGAATTAAAATTACAAACATGCATTCTATATTTGGACTGTTCAATCGCTCGACCGTGACAAGCTTCTATTAATGTGATAAAGCTGCTCAAAACATATACTATTTTTTAAATTAATTTTTTTAAATATTAAGGTTCCTGAGCCCAGACAGCACAAAATATTCGGAGAATATTCTAACAAGATTCTTCTATAAGTTCTAAGAATATTCGGAAAGAATATTCTATGTAATACTAAGAACGTTTCTGGAATGTTATTGGAATATTTATTTGTTAAGTCCTCAGAATATTCAATCAAGAATTTTAATTCAATTAGTTTTGAAAAACAGGAAAAAGAAATGTAATCAAAATAAAAAAAATTTCAAGTACAGAAAAAAAACATACTTGTTCTGTTGAAGACTCTTGCAGAACCCTGCGAAAAACTCTGTGATGAACTCTGTGAAGAACTTTGTGGAGAATACTGTGAAGAGTCTTGCAAAAAACTCTGTGAAGAACACTGCATAGAACACTGCGAAGAACCCTGTGAAGAACTCCGCGAAGAACACTGCGAAGAACGCTGCGAGCTGAAAGTTATATATATATATCATTTTAAGACACATTATTTTAAAAATATTAAAGAAAATGTATAAATAATATTGTATAAATAATACAATACTATATTTTTAAATACTATATTTTTTAAATACTATATTTTTTTCTTTTAATGTAAATTTAATAAAACGTCCTTTGTGTAAAAATTTGGCTGTCACCCAGATATAGATGACGATCAAAGTGCTCAAAATAAAATTTAAAAAAATTTCAAGAACAGAAAAAAAAACATACCCGTTCTGTTGAAGATCCTTGCAGAACCTTGCGAAGAACTCAGTGATGAATTCTGTGAAGAACCTTGCAAAGAACCCTACGAAGACCTCTGCGAAGAACTCTGCGAAGAACTCTGCGAAGAAGTCTGCGAAGAACACTGTATAGAACATGCGAAGAATACTGCGAAGAACTCTGCGAAGAGAGAACACTGCGAAGAATACTGCGAAGAACTCTGCGAAGAGAACACTGCGAAGAATACTGCGAAGAACGCTGCTGAAAGTTATATATATTTATATACATATATCATTTTAAGACGTTTTAAAAATAATAAAGATAATGTATGTATTGATATTCCTGAACACGTTCTAAATTTGTAAAACTATTCTGTTGATACGAAATATATATCTGGGATGTATATCTAAGATATTTTATACTAATTATGTATTAAAAATGTTATATTTTTACATTTTTTGTGTATATAACCTTAAACTATTCTAAGCAGAAAAGCTTTATAAGTATGTAAAAAATATACAAAATATTACGTAAATCATATATAAAATCTGTCTGTTAAACTTTATTTACTATTATATGTAAGATAAAAGTTAAAGAAAAAAAGGATTACCTTCGATTTCACTAAGTTGAAATCCCTTACTCCATCGAGCAAGCGGGAAGAGACCGGAACAGGAACATATGCAGATGGCGTTGAACGTATGTACCGTTTCCATATTTGGCGTCAAACCTGAGATTATACGCCCGCGATAGAAAAGCGTACGTATCTTTACCGTATCTTTGAGTAAATTATGAGATTGTACGCACGCGATAGAAAACCGAATCATACTATAAGAGATATTATAGAGTTGTTCTCAGTATCTTACGGATGATCATAGTATAATGAGTATGAAAATGGGATGATACGCAGAATATCATGTGCTGTTAGGGTATGAAGGTAAGATAATCGAAAAATGAATGGTTTACTAGATATTTTATGGTTTATGTAAAATTAAGAAATTATTTCAAGCCTTATAACTCAAAAAGTACTTAATAAAAAGGTACTTAATTATAGTGTTTTGAAAAGTTCTCGAGATAAGCTACAAGAATATGCAATGAAAAATAGGGGTTCCCATTTAAGATTTCAAACTTGCCCCCCCTCACCACCCAGGGGGAGGGGGGGGCTGATTTTAACGTCATTGTACGTCCCCCTCGAAATGACGAAATTTTGATTCTAACCATTTGTTCGTAGTGTGCTTATTTTTCGAGTTATTTGGCTGCCTAAGTTAAAATGGGTCACCCTGTATATAATGGTTATTCTTTTGTTGGCGGAGAATTGGCAATAATGAACTAATTTGTTGCTCTGTAAAAACAAAGTATTTAATTTTTCTTCTATTTACATTTTTTGTTTTATCATAACTCTTACCTGTAAAAACAAAGAAACGACAATTAAAGTTTATTCTTATAGTTGTCAATTCCCGTTTTACATTCACTTATTATTAATTTATAATTCCACTTTACATCTCAATTTTCTCAACATGTGCTCACTTTGACAAGTTGAGTTTACTCTCCTAATCTCGCGTCTACTCCACTTCTCCAACAGTCAGCAGCCTCTGTCGGTAACGTGGCAAATTCAAAATTAAGAAAAGCAACGACGCAAGTATATGAGTGTCGTAATTTTCTTTATATCTCCCCCCTTTGGAGAAAAACAATTCTAAGTGGTATTGCACGCAATTGTTCAGTTTTCATTCAACACTGGAGTTAGTTTTGTAATGTGAAAAAAATTTGATTCCGTTTTCTTCTGTCCGGTGTCGATTTCGTAGATTGAATTGGAAATTTTCTTTAGTATCCTGTGTGGTCCGATTCTCAGTTCATCCAATTTTTTTCTATTCAGGCGATTCTCGTTTTCTACATATACAAGCTCTCCTTCATTTAATTCAATTTTTTTTTCTGTGTAGGTCGAATCGTTTCTTGTTGTAGTTGTGTGATTCTATTGTATTTTTCAAAGCTAACTTTTCAGGTCTTCTTCTATATATCTTGATTTTAATTCTTTAGGTAGAATATTTACATTTTCGCTTTCCAAAAGATATTTCGGAGCGAATTTTGTGATTGTGTGTTCCGTTTCATTATATTTTTCTACACATCTCTGTGCAATAGTGGTCCACGCTGTTTTCTTATTACTTTCATTTATTTTGCATCTTATCTTATTTACTAAAGTTTGATTTAGTCTTTCATTAAGACCACTTGAAAATGGTGCATCAACAGCGGTAAAAATCATTTTTATGTTTTTATCTTTCAGAAATTGTTTAAATTCTTTTGAGTTTATGCCCGGGTATTGGTCTGTTAATATCATATCAATATCGTAGCTTTGTGTCACCTTTTTTGTTAGTTTAATAAAATCGTTGGAGCTCTGGTACTTTGATGTTAAAATGTAAGCATATCTTGTAAAATGGTCGACAAGAAGATGCAAGTATTTTTTTGTTGACCGAAATCCTCCAAAACCTCCAATAGTATCAATAGATACTATCTGAAATGGCTATGTTGCTGGGCCCAAAAGTGACATTAAGCCGTTTTTTGATTTTCTTCTTGATTTGTTTTTTATACAAATCTCACACTTATCACAAACTTGTTTAATGTTTGCCACAATGTTCTTTGCTGTGTAGAATGGTGTTATTTTATTTATCATCTGGGTTCTCCCAATGTGGCAGTACTTGTTGTGGATTTCTTTTATTAGCTTTTTAGTAAGCTCTTCTGATAAAATGATTTTTTCTTTATTTTTATTTTTTCTTTTGTAGTAAATTTCATTTTTTAATAGTTTGTTTTTACAATTCAGTATGTCCATATTTGCGTTTTGGACATTTTTTATATCTTCTAGGCTAATTAAATTCACTATTTTTAAAAAATCATCTTGATTTTCATCAGGTTCCAGGACCGGATTTCTGCTTAAACAGTCTGCTTCTTGGTTTGATTTTCCTGGATTATATTTTATTTTAAAGTTATATTGGGATAAATAATACGTCAAATCACCAAGTTCTTCATCCGTTCTTGCTTTTATGTTTATATTTTTTAAGGGTTTATGGTCAGAGTATACCGTGAACTCTTTTCCCATCAGCCAGTGTTGCCAATATTTGACGGCTTCTTTTATTGCTAAACATTCTAAATATATTGCCTTTTTTTTCTTTTGAGCTTCCGTCAATTTTTTTGAAAAATAGGCAACTGGCTTACTGTTTCCATTTTTATCTTCTTGTTTCAGTAACGCTCCCACTCCTTTTATACTGGCATCTGTATAAATGTCAATTGGTAATTCCGGATCAAAAATTCTAAGAATTGGTTCGGAACATAACAGTGCTTTTGTTTTATCAAATGATTCCTGATATTCTTTAGACCAGATAAATTTTACATCTTTCCTTAATAAGTTATGCAGTGGGTCCAAGATAATTGCACTGTGCGGTACGAATTTATGATAGAAGTTTATTTTTCCTAAGAATTGACATTTTTCCTTGTTTCTGGAACTGGAAAATTTTTAACTGCTGTTAAATCTTTTAGAGGTCAAATTGAATTATTTTCTATTATGTGACCTAAATATTTTGCATAATTATTTGCAAAGATACATTTTGAAAATTTTAGCCTAAAGCCTTCCTTTAATATTGCTTCCAGTAATTTTGTTAAATGTATTATATGTTCTGCAAAAGTCTTCTTGAAAAGACCATGACATCATCTATGAAATTTATTGCAAAATCATTGAGTTTGTATTTTCTTATAATGTTACTTAATATTCTTTGGAAAATCGCTGGAGCTGTTTTTAATCCAAATGGAAGGCAAGTCCATTGGAAATGACCTTTTTGTGTTACAAATGCAGTTTTATGTCTATCTTGAATTTTTAAAGGGATTGACCAAAATGCTGAATTTATGTCTAAAGTTGTAAAATATTTACAGTTCACTGTTTTTACCATTAAGTCCTCAATCAACGGAAAAGATTGTGATTGAGGGATAACAATTTTATTTAATTCTCTAAAATCTATACATAACCTTGATTTTTTGTTATCTTCTTTTTTATAAGCCAGAGTCACTGGAGCCGCAAATGGGCTATATGATTCTTCAATCAAGTTTTTTTTTTGGATATTTGATCTTCTATTTCTTTTCTATCTTCAGTTGTACATCTATATGGACGTTTGTAACAGTATTTATCTACCATCAAGTCAATATGAGCTTCATAATCTCGTACAGTGCCGACGTCATATTTATCTTTAGCAAAAACTGGCTTGTATTTTTCCATTAATTTATCAATTTCTGATTGTTGATACAAATCTAAATGGTTTACCATCATTTCAAATTCATCTGTGTTTAGATGCTCATTAAAATTTATTTCATACTTTTTTGTGTGTAATCTAAATATTTAGGAATGTTGATATTTTTATCTTTTTTAATCTTCTGATTTGGGGTTATTTTATTTTCTTTTAGATTTTCATGTTGAATGATCCTTAGATCTTCAGTTTGAATTAATTTGAAATTTTTAATACAATCTAATCCAATTAAAAAATTATAATTAAAATTTTCACTGTCTACAATAAAGACATTCATTTTTTTTCAATATTGTAGATTTTTATTTTCAAGGTTATCATACCTTTTGTTTTTTTCGCCATTAAGAGTCTTCAAGTTTACTATTTGTAAATTATCCATATTTTTTTGTTTTATCTTCAATAATTTTGCATTAATTAATGACACATTTGAGCCTGAGTCATAAATTCCAGAAATTTCTAAAGTGTCATTCAATAGTAACTTTATTTTTATTAATGGTGGTACTTCTAGTTTTTTGGATTGTCTTTATTCAATTCCACTTCCAACTCTGAATTGTTTATAGATTTTAGTAGTTCTGTCTTTTTATTTTTGTTATTTTTTTCTTTAAACCAGCAACTTGATTCGGGATGGAAACGTTTACCTTTCTTTGCATTTTTACATATTTGGCATGGTTTTTTTTCTTCAACTTTTTTAGACTTATTATCACTTACATTTTTTTTAACAAGATGCTCTAACTTACTTATTTCGTTATAAAGATCTTTAGTTTCTTGTAAAGTTTCTCTGTCAATATTGTTTGACACACAGTCTGGTAAACCAATAGCTATAAGATCGATCAGAGTTTCAGTATCCATAGACTTCCTTATTTGTAGTAGCAGTTTTTCTTTTTTTAGAGCATAATCGAGTAAAGAACCAGATTGATATTTGAATGTAAAAGCGTATTTAGTAGGAGACCAGCCTTTATTCCCAAAAGTTTCAATAAAATTCTTTTTCCATTCGCTCCATTCTGATTCGACTGTATATTTCAATATCATACAGGTATACCAATCCGCACTTGCATTTTCAAGAAAAAACTTTAAAATTTCAATTTTTTTCTTATCTTCTTCCACCATACAGCGTTCACACTTTTTTTCAAACTCATTTATCCATTGGCAGGCATTTGAGTTTTTTCCATTAAATTTATCAATCATAAAATCATTAGCGATTTTGCCTAAATTTTTTACTTCAGATTTTTGTTATTTGTCTTCTAAAACTTTCTTTAATAGCTTCTCAATTGTTTCATTTGAAGTACTCAGTGTAGATTTCTCAATTTCATTCTCTGTAATTTCCTCTAAATAGTAGTCTTCGAATTGCAAATTTTCATTATCATCTAAATATATTTTTGATAAATTTTCTGATAAAGTAATCCATACTTTTCTAAATTGATTTCTTTTTTTTAAAGTATTTTTTTTACTTTACTAAATGTTTGTGATGTAATCAGTTCTTTGTGCAT
This sequence comes from Camponotus floridanus, assembly GCF_003227725.1. Taxonomy (NCBI): domain Eukaryota; kingdom Metazoa; phylum Arthropoda; class Insecta; order Hymenoptera; family Formicidae; genus Camponotus; species Camponotus floridanus. Next base: position 84,461 of record NW_020229353.1, read on the forward strand.
GTTTGTATTTTGCAATTCATCTGGTATGCCAAAAGTTTTGCCATCCGGTGTGCCAATTGAGGTTAGGCATAGTATTGTTGATTTTCCATCTGCTGCTCCTCTCATCTTAAAATCAAACCTTAGTTTGTCCATCTTGATAAATGAAAAATTGTTGTTTTATAATGGTTATTCTTTTGTTAGCGGAGAATTGGCAATAATAAACTAATTTGTTGCTCTGTAAAAACAAAGTATTTAATTTTTCTTCTATTTACACTTTTTGTTTTATCATAACTCTTATCTGTAAAAACAAAGAAACGACAATTAAAGTTTATTCTTATAGTTGTCAATTCCCGTTTTACATTCACTTATTATTAATTTATAATTCCACTTTACACCTCAATTTTCTCAACATGTGCTCACTTTGACAAGTTGAGTTTACTCTCCTAATCTCGCGTCTACTCCACTTCTCCAACAGTCAGCAACCTCTGTCGGTAACGTGGCAAATTCAAAATTAAGAAAAGCAACGACGCAAGTATATGAGTGTCGTAATTTTCTTTATATATATATAAATGCATATAGGTAAGCTAAACATTTTCTTCCCTTTTATTATTATTTTTATTATATATGCATTTGTCAATTATTGTCTCTTTTCTGTTGGTTTTATAGGTTCGTTTCTATTTGATATATTATTTTATTAATTAAAATACTTTAATAATAAAGCTCGTTAATATGAATTAAGAAACATAAATACAATAAATAGCCTGATACGAGCTAAACTGTGGATGGTAGGTCAGTTAAAAAAACAAAAGATTAAAAAAGAATGTCAATAAGTCGCATTTATTAAGAGAGCGACAAAAAAGTGAGACGTTTCGATGCTTACTTGCATCTCTTCAGTCACGAAGTGTTAAGATTCAAAAATATGGTCGCATTTCGAATATAAAGTCAACGTGTGTTGTGTGACAGCTTGGTTTCTAATAAAAAATTACATACGCAAAATTAGATACATGAAATAAAAGATTAAATAAAGAAAAAATAGCGTGAAACTTAAGGAAACCGTTACAATTAAAATAGATCATTTGTAAAAATTCTCACCAAATCTCCTAAAATTTGAAACCTCCACACAGACTCGAGTCTTAGTATTAAAAATTAAAAACATTGTTGCGGCAACGGTAGACAGTAAGACAATGTGAAAGTGTATTATTTTCACCGCAATATAAATAGATCAGGATCGACAAGCACAATGCGAGACAAACAAACCATCATAACGGATCTAATAGTGGAAAATACATATTATTTAAAGCTGATAAATCCTCAATTTTATTTAATCCATTTTTTTGTTTTTTGATGAAAATCATTTCCGAAATCAATCTTTTAAAGTAATGGGGTTCATGGTCTAGTATTTTAATTTCATCCCATCCTATAGAGTGATTTTCATTAATAATATGGTCAGTGATAACAGATGGTTTGAAAGGCTGTCCCGCATTATTCCTGTGCATTATTTTATTATGTGAAGTTAAATTTTATATTACTGTTGAAAATTAAGTATTTAATTCTTAAAAAATTTATTTTTAATATTTATTATATAAAATTTTGTTATATATATATATATATATTGTGACGTGGCCGTCCCGTCGCGTCTATCCGCCCCGGCAATCTTGACGGGGCGCGAGCCGAGTGGCCGCGCCAAGGGTCGAGAGAGAGAGAGAACTATCGAATTCCCCGGAGAGACGAGCGAAGGAGTATAATTGCGTGTAGTATTAATTCTTTTTGTTTTCTTCCATCCTTTATTTTGTATCGAGTCGGCTTGAGGCGCCTCACCAGCGAACACCGAAGAACAGGGGAGAACATCATCGCCTCCCCGCGACCGCTAAGAACGACAGCCAAGGGAAACTCATAAGAGCGGAGGATCCTGTCCCGGAAAGCCCGGCATCATAGTTCCGGACAGGGGAGAGCCGCATAGCCTCCCCTCGACAGCCGGGAACGACAGCCGCTGCGACAGCCATCCTCCTGGAGAGGAGGCGTGCGGGAAGGACCTCACCCGGGCCATATAAGGGCCCGCAGCGACGTTCAAGTTTGGCGCTATTGCGCGCGGGGCGCGAAAATGCCTCGCGTGGCGCGCGAGGCGCCAGGACCTCGCGCGCGTCGGCCGCTAATTGGCCGGGGGTCCGCGCATCCCCCTGCGCGGCCAACGACCCCGCTATCGACCCTGGATCGCGAGATCCAGGGCTCACTCTGTCGCAGCCACTCGCCTAAGCCAGTCGCGAATTCATAGTGTGTACTGTATTGTCGTGTGAGCTCGTGAGACGGAAACGAACTTGGAGGACGGGGCCGAGGATCATCCCCACAGCAGGAGGAGCTCCGTCGGTGAGGTTGCCCACGTAATTCTTGTACTCCGCGAGCGTGATCGTGTCCGCTCGCCGGCCGTTCTGTCGCCGTCGCCATTACGGTTTGTCGCGACCGCTCGAGCCTTCTGCCGAGTCGGTCGATTTTGGTGTATTTCGGGCGACCGGAGACAAGCGACCGAGGAAGCGCGGACACTGGCGACGGAAGTGCGTATCGTAAGGCAATTCTCGTCTCTCTCCGGGTATCAGGGTGCGTAATACGCGTAGCATCCGACCATTGGGTATCGACCGCGTGCGTCGTAAATCGCGAGAAATGCGTAGTTCGTACGGGCTGTCGTCTGGTTGTCGAAGCCGCGTCTCGCACCTCTGAAATACGTCTCAGAGCGAGTCTGCGGACGTAATTAGTCGTAATTAATGAGTCTTCGTGTATTTTAATTGTCGTTCGCGAATCTTGCGCGAAACGGAGTATTAGTGTCGCGTCTATGGCGTGCGTGTGAGTTATTCGTCTCGCTAGAAGGAACGAAATTCCTCGAAATTGTCGCAGTGTGCGGGTATCGCACGATTCTAAGTATTGAGGTCTGAGGTCAGGAAATTCCTGGCGAATAGCACGGCTATCGAAGGAGGCGCGGTGCGGGACTGTCGCCCGGCCTTCCTTATTTCCTTGATAAGAGAAAATAATTAATTCTCACGCTGTCGAAGGCATCGGGGGTGTGACACGACATTGTCGCATCGCCCCGATTGCCAGAAATATTTAAGTTGCGAGCGTCGCCGAAAAAGGCGGAAAAATCTCCGACCGCCGCCGGCTAGCGGACTTCGCCGGTATCGCCCGCCCATCGTATGCGAGATCTCTCCTCGCGGAATTCATATCTTGTCGCTTATTGCGTAGCTGACCGGCTATCTTATTTCTGGGTTGTCGACTCCGAGCCCGCTCGGAGGAAATTGCGAAATACGCAGCTAATTAGTAGGATCTCCGCGAGGCTGTCGAAGCTGCGAATTATAGGCTGGTATTATCTCTCTCTCTCGCGTAAGGTACGACCGTTACTGAGAATTCGAATTATCAAATTCAGTTACATCAATTATTGTTCTCCGGAACTTCGACTTTAGGAAGCCGCCGTAACAGACGTTCTTTGTTGGACCGACCGAGAATATCGCGCGATTTTCGAGCGTTTCGAGAATCATTGTCCGTTCATGTCTAGTACGTTATTTCTGTCCATTCTGTAGCGATTTTTTACTTCTTTTTGTTAATCACTTTTCTGATTATCTACGTTCTTAATAAACCTGTTATTTTCTTATTTATTAAATCTCGCGTTCTTTATTTGACTGGCGATCGTCCGTAATTTCTGTGTTCGTCTTTGTCTGTTAATTTAGTAAGCCCGCTCAATCAATTCACTTTTTCTTGCAAACCCCGCCCCTCTACCGTTAGGCGAGCTAGCCAGCCCGTGGCGAAGCGGGCTGTCGTATTCTTTCGCGTTTTTCGAAGACTTCGTGAAACTGGTACGTGAGAGACCGTACCTGACGCCCAGTTCTGAGGTAACGAGACGGCCTTCGCTCCGCCGCGGCTCGCGCGCGGACAACCTCCATCCCTGTCCCGTCGATCGCGAGTACATAAAACCCTTGCGTTTTTGACGGCGCTTCCGCTCCCCCGCGAGAATCAAAATTTAGAATTGAAAAAGCGTCGCAATATATATATATATATATATATATATATATATATATTCCTGACATATATATTTATTAACACATTTGTATATACTTTAAGTATGAAAGATATTCATTAATTTTATTCGTACATTGGTTTTACATGGATATTAAAGTTATTTATTATTCATAATGATTTTTGTTCAATTTACTGTTGGTTTGTAATTGACATTTATCTATTTTATTAATTATTTATTATTTGAAAATTTACAAGATATTGAATCTAAAAATTTTATGTTCTAAATTTTGTTAAATTTATATTGAAATATTCTTATTCATACTTTATAAATTTATTAATATTAATCATATGATGTCGAATCTTTAAATTTTAATTAAACTATAAGAATAATTATTTCCTTTTATTGACATAAAATTATTTGAATGAAATTTATTATATTTGGCTTATACTAATTGTGATTGTTCCTTTTCAGGTTTTCATGATGATGAGATTTTATATGTTGGTCAAGGGGAGATTATAAATCAATGGAATAAAGGTTATACATTGTAAGTAAGCGTAGATATTTTCCCTTTTTTATTTGTCTACTATTTTATTGGTTTTATGTATAATTTTATCAATGTAGAAGATAATTTTATTTGTTAATTAATTTTGAATCTTTAAAGTATTGAGTTTTATTGAAGTTAATAATTCAATTTAGGTTATAAATTATGAATATATAAAATTGTTTTCACTCTATTAGAAAATTTTTAAAATTGGTTTGATTAACCAGTTGTCTTTTTTAATTTAATTATTTCAACGATATTTATTATTGGATTTGAATTTTAATTATTCGTACATAATTAATGTAAATGTTTTTAGTAACATCTTCTGCGTTATTAGTTATGTGGGATTATTATTTATTTATTATATGATTTTCAGGTTACGTTGAGGAACTTGAGGAACTTATTTCCGGTTATGCAGGATAATCGGCTTCAGGCATAATTGATGTCGGAGTGAACGCCTGCGCATTTTATAAGTATTAAAATAATAAATTGCAATAGTTAAATTTTTATTAATTTTTCTTGCGTGGATGTTTAGTGAATTTTCCTAGGTATTAAAATTATTAATTAGTCATAATGGGTTTAATCATTCATGCATTATAATTACTTTTATGCAATTCATTGGTTGTTTTGATGATATTTTATTAAAAGTGTCTTTCATTAGACTTAATGTTATATGTTCTAAATCCTATATGACTTGATTTAATTAAAACTTATATTAATATTATTTAATTAGAATGTTCAGTAGATTTATTTTTATAGTTGTTTCAATAGTCAATTAGCATAATTTTTATATCAATTGGATAATATTAATTCGTGAATTTATAAACATCGAATTTCTTTAATTATTATAGATCTTTAATGTATATATATATATATATATATATATATATATATTGCGACGTTTTTCTCCTTCTTTATTCTAATTTTAATCAGATAGAACGCCGTCAAACACAGGATGAATATAAGATTTCCGCGCTCGGAGGAACAGGGATGAAGGGTGCTCGCACGGGCCGCGGCGGAGCGGAGGCAGTTCGATATCTCGATAGGTTGGGCGCCAGATGCCGTCTTTCACGCATCAGTTTTCCACGAAATTTTTAAACAGCGCGAAAGATGATAGCCTGCTTCGCCACGGGCTGACTAGCTCGCCTAACGGTAGAGGGGAGGGGTTCAAAGAGCGAGCCAATTAATTATGCAGAGATTTCATTAATTCGATGTACGAGAGACACAGAAACGGATATCGACGACCACAGGGGACTAATATTCAAATAAATTACGCGAATTTAACAAGGCAATATAACAGATTTATTAATAGAAAAATAATAAATGAGAGAAAAATATAAAAGTCAAATCAAATGACAAATCAGATTGAAACGAGGTTCACAATACTTCGATTAAAGACAAGCAAATGAAATATAAAATCCAATCAAAAATAACATGAATAATGAGACGTGATTAACAGCAAATGTTCGCTTGAGATAACTAATCGAAAAGAAAGCTAAGACTATATAATAACGGTAAACAGAGTCAAATACGCAAGGCTTTATAATTACGGTAAACAGACTCGAATGCGCGAAACTCTATTATTACGGAGAATAGCGAGAAGCGCACCGAACATTACAATTACTGAGACTCGAAAAAAGTGCGCGAGCTCTTGCAATTACGGAGAACGGAAAGAAGCGCGCGAGCGCTTACGATTTCGGAGAACCGAACGAGATGCGCTATTACAAGTACGAAAAACAGAAAGAAATACGAGATCTTAGAATTATCGAAAACGGAAATGAACACTTAATCCTTTATATTATTTAATTGCAGTAACAGAAATAACGCCAAGACGATGTACCCTACTGAAAGAACGGCAATATCTAGTCGATCGGAACGCGGAATTCGCGTATCGCAACGATAAGGCGTTCCCGCCGGTGCACACACGGCACGGCGGGTGTCGACAGCTTACGCCTCCGACAGCCGATTGTTCGCACGTCCACGGTCAGCGGACTGCGAGTCGCAAAAAAAAAGAACGCACGTAGAGAGAGATGGTCGAGAATCGAGGCCCACTTTGGTCGCGCAACTTCCGGTCCGCTGTCACAATTTCCAAGGTACTCATCAATTTGCCGCTCAAGCTGTCGCGGAACTTTTCCCCTGGGGTGGCGGTCGACAGCACTTACAATCGGTCGGAGTCGCTCCACTCCGACCGGCGATAGTCTCGAGTTAAAAATTCTACACTAACGAACGTCACACGGATAACGGAGAGGCGAACGAGTATTTCGGGTGAGACCGATCGACGGATCACTGTCGCCCCTTGATTACTGTCGCACTCGACTTCTTTTCACTACCGCGAAATTTACGCAAACGAAACACTAATCGCGACCGGCCAGAGGGGTCGACCCGCGAACCGTATCGGTGGACGGCGTACAAATTTTCGTAATTAGACACGAAGATAGCCGGGTGACCTCACCATTGAATTCTTCACTCGTTGCTTCCGCCAATTCGTCTTTCCCGTGCCGAGCGTCCGCGATACTTTCTCTTAACTTTTCGCCGAAAATTTCGTAGAACAAGTCTTCTCATTCTCTCGGAATCGCCGTATTTATCCTTAACTATTCGCCCCGCACCCCATCAAGAGGGGTGCTTGGCCCGTTCTTGCGCGCTCGGATTTTCGAGCGTGGCGCAAGGGCGCATTGTGCGCCCGCGATCCCGCGCCTCCGACGGTCTGCTGCTCTTTTGCGTTTTTCAGCGCTAGGTGCTCGGGAATTCTCCCGTCAGGGCCGATCTTTGCTGCCTTCATCCCTCTCCAGTGGAGGGCAGCGATTTTCCGGATTTTTCCGAGGAGGTTTCGTCCTTTCGCGGGGTGCTTTCGGCGCCCGTCATGGCTGGCCGGCCCTGGGATGCTGGGCCGATGGACCGAAATTGTGCGAGGCTGATCGAGTATCGTCGACCCTTGTTTTCCACGGCCGATGTTTTGATCGGTGATGATTCGGCAAGGTTGCTTTTCTTGTAGACTTCCAGGTAAATCTTCGTTGAAGATTTATGGCCTCCGAAACAATATAATTTCGACAAATAGGATTAGTAACAATGCTTTTGTTTATAAACGAACGCGCTCGCCTCTCTGAAAATCCCCGGCGGGGCTCTCGATTTCTCGACCGGCGCGGCCACTCGGCTCGCGCCCCACGGTCTTTTTGGCGGGTGGACGTCCGTCGTGACGGCAACGTCACATCATATATATATATATATATATATATATATATATATATGTAGTTATTTATTATTGATCAATATTTTATTTTAAATTTATTACATATATTCTTCGTATTTAGATAAATTTATTGGTTATTTAATGATACTGTTATAGAAGATGTCTTTATTAAATTCATATTTTATAGCTTGATTTAATTACTAATATTTTATATTCTGTTTATTCAATCGATTTATTATTTTTTTATAATTATCAAATATTAATTGGCAAATTTGAGCGACTTTTTAACGATTGCAGATCTTTAAATTTTACTTATATATGATTTTTTTTATTATTCCTCAATATTTGTTTTTCATAAGTAATGGATTATTCATTATATTGAGATGTTTAATTGTTATTAATTTAAAAGTGATTATTCATTTATTCACATTGTTATATAATATTAAATTGAGAATCTTTTCTAATTAATTATTTCAAGTATTAATTCTTTAAAGAGGTATTCTTTCTGTTTTAATTTATTCACGATAAAAATCATTATGTTTAATATATATATATATATATATATAATTATTTTATTTCTTTACAGGTTCTCAAGGAGGACATCTGCATACGTGAGGGTTTATAGACCAGTATTTTATATTTCAAAAATCATAAGGATTACATGTATATATGTTAATTTATTATTTCTTTCGTTGATTTTACGGATCGATCTCTATTCAGTATATTCATACGTGTTATTTTATTATATGGGGCTAAATTTGTATTAATGTTATAAAAATATTTTATTTAATAATTATGCGCAATTAATTGGTTATAATATGAACAGTTAGCATTTAGTTATTGTTATTAATAATTTATACCACGCATATTTATTTATAGAATATATGTGTTGGGTCAAATCTATATATGTCAAATTTATATTGTATTTTGGTTTGTTATGTTATTAAGATTTATATTATTGGCTTTTTAATTGGGCGTTTTTAATTGGTCACATAATATTGAATTGAAAATCTTCCTATTTTAATTAGATGGTTTTAAAGAACCCCTTTTTTCTTTAATTTGTTTTATATGTAATTATACATGAACTTCACATTATATTAATTACAATTGTTTTTCTCAGGGTTTTCAATGAGGAGAATCTACATGTATATTGAGAAGAGGAAAATTTTAAATCAATGTTTTATACTACGTTATAATAAAACAATAGGATTGTACACGTAGGTAAGCATAACATTTTATTTTTATTTATTTTTGGTCCAATAAAATGTTTTATAACCTGTTTTATTTTATTAAATAATGTTTCAATAAATAAAAACTTAGATTTATTTAATAAAATTTTGTATTTCATAAATATAGAGTTTAATTCATTTAATTTTATTCTTATAATTTTGCAGATAATTATACTTATAAATTTCAATAATAATGGTCGGGTTCATTTGTTGTTTCTTTTATATATGTATATATGTATATGGGTATATTGTCTAGTAATTAGGTTAGCACCATTAATATAATGTTCTTGTTTATTGAATATATATATATATATATATATATATATATATATATTTATAGAAATAATCATAATCGCGTATTTGTATATTTTGAATATTGAATAAAGTATAAGTTATTTGAATAGAATATTGAATTGGGAATTTCTTTTGCCGGTTTTAATGTTCGTTTAATATGTATATATATAAATTATTAATCATGGAAATTGTTACATATGCTTTACGATCATTTATTTTAATTTTAATTGTGGTATTCAATGAATTCATTTACACGAGTAATGTACTGATAATGTATTTAATTGTTATTAAGTACGTTTTGGATTTAATTTATTCAATTACTATTTTAAATTTTAACTTGCTCAGACATTATTCTAATTGGGTTGTTAGAATTTATTACATTGATTTGGAAAAACATCAATATATTGATGTTAAGTTTATTTATTTACGAAATTTTTATTATACATATTTCAAATATATGTATTATATATTTTTGTTAACAGTTTATACTTTTATTCCTTGCAATTATATTCGTACTTGGATTTTCGTGGATATTCATTGAATTAGATATTTTATAATAATTTTTATTATTTATGCGATTATCAGGTGTTTAATAATACCGTTAGTAAAGATGTTTAGTATTCATATAATTATTCGTTTATTTAATTGGTTATGTTATATGTATTTTAAAAGGTATAAATCAATTTTTGATGTTATGTTTAGTACTTTAATTCTTTATTATATAAAATTTTATTGTATATTATATGTATATTGTTAAGTGTGAAGAGTATTCATTAAATTTATTTTTATAATAGTCTCGACTATACCTTTTGATAATTTTCATATGATTCATTAATTGTTTGTGTCACGTATATTTTACTTTGGTTTAATTATATAAATTAAATTCTTATATAGAGTTTTATATGATTTATATTTTAATCATTATTGAAAAGAAGTTTTATAAAATAGTCTTATTAATATTTAATCGTTGAGAACTTTAAAATTTTTAATAATGAAATGGAAGAACATAGGCAATAGAGAGCAAGTAAATAAATAAATTATTAAAGATCAAGTACAAGTAATAATAATTTAATAAAGTAAACTATAATAGATATAAACATGTTAAGTACGATATAAATAATTAAAAATAATGATAAAAGAAATGTACGGTACGGACGTTTCTGGCTCTTGTTTTGAGCCTTCTTCAGCGCAATGATGTAACATAAAAATTAACAAATAATAATGTGGTGTAGGAACCATAAAAAAATTGTAATGATAAGTGTTATAAAATCAAAAATCGATGTCGCATAAACGCAAAGTTAATAGACGTTTATCAAAATAATAGATCTCCATGGCGAGAGATATAAAGAACCTCATTGTACGAGTTAATTAGATGCAGAACAGAAACTTAACAACAGTACCAAATGCAGCCTGAAATTGGCAACATTAAAAATAAATCACTTAAATAATGTGAGGAGACTAATAATATAAGTACTTACAGAGAAACTGTTCTGCGATAATGAGAAAGTTGAAAAAAACAACAAGGTTCAACATGAAGATCGGTTACTGTCAAAAATGTTACAGAGACGGCCGATATATATACTAGAGCATGACTTTCATATTTTCAGAAGCTTGTTTATAATGTCATGATATAAAGACGGTAAATTTTCTGTGTCTGTCTGTAAATTCAAACCATTCCTTTGTCTCTTAATATGCAGCATTTCAGAAATAAGCCTTCTATTATAGAATGGAGTTTCATCCAAGACCTGAACGTCATTCCAACAAAAATCATGATCGCATTGTAATCTGTGATTTGTGACAACTGAGCGAGTTACATGATTCCTATTAATCTGCGATCTATGTTCAGAAATTCTCGTCTTCAACATTCTCGAAGTCTGACCAATATATGAAGCATCACAATTGGAACAATTAATTTTATAGACTACATTTGTTTTGCAGTTAGAAGGAATATGGTCTTTATGTACTTTGATGAATTTATTTAATTTGTTTAAGCTAATATAGGATAGCTTGACGTCCAAGTTCTTAGTGATGCCCATAAACTGATCTGTGACGTTTGGTAAATACGGGACCGTGAAGAATGTGGAGGAATTATTCAGTGTCCTATGTCCAATGCGATCACGACTCCTAATTAGGAATCTCAACCGTTGATTAATGACATCAAAAATAAAGCTCAAAGGATAGCAATTGTCCAAGAGAGTTTTGACAATAAGGTTGAGATTCTTGTTATGAAATCTTGGATGCGACAAGGAGAAAACCTTATCAACGAGACCGATGATCATGCCCTTCTTCTGGCAAAGTGGATGTTGGGAATAATAATTTAGATATCTGCCTGAAAAAGTAGGTTTGTGGAACCAGTCAAAAATTAAAACGTTATTTTCAACAGTTAAAATTACGTCTAGAAAATTGATTTTACGGTCAGTCTCTAATTCAGATGTAAATTGTAGTCTGTCATGAAAAGAATTAAAAATAGAAAGAGTCAAGTCAATAGAGTCAGAAAGGACTGTCATTAAAATATCGTCGACATATCTAAAATATAATCGGGGGGTAAATTTTAGCGTATTCAAAGCTTTCTCTTCTAAGTCTTGTAACACTATATCAGCTATGATAGGTGATAGAGGAGATCCCATGGGAGTACCAAATGTTTGTTTATAAATAATGTTATTAAAAGTAAAAAAAGTAGAGTTTAAAACTAGTTTAACAGCATTTAAAAATTCCGATTCAGGCAGATCGCAGACATCCCGTATAAACCTCCATCTATTTGAAACGCTAAAAAGAGCAAGATCAATCGGAATATTCGTAAACAGGGAAATCACATCAAGCGAGATCAATTTAGAGTCGTCATCCAAGCGAACACTCGTCAAATAATGCACTAAATCACAGCTGTTATTAATGTGGCTGGAGGCAGTAGGAAAGTTCTTTATCATGACTTTATGCAAATATAGAGCGAGAGAATAGAGAGGACTATTAATAGATGAAACAATGAGTCTGAATGGAATGTTAATCTTATGGATTTTTGGTAGGCCATAAGCTCTAGGTAAAGTACCATCAGTAAACAAGAGAGATCTATAGGTTGCATTAGAAATGAAACCAAGGTTTTTCCATCTAGATAATAGCTCTCTCAAATTGGAAATTAGTTTTTCTGTAGGATCTTTTTTAATAACTACGTATGTATTCTCGTCTCGAAGTAAATCTTCAACTTTGTTTAGATAATCGTTTTTATCAAGGACCACTGTGACATTCCCCTTATCTGCACGTGTGAGAATGAGATCTTTATTCGTAAGGAGAAAATTTTTTTTTTGTAGTCGAATAAAGGCGTGTTAGCCAATCGTTCTGTGAATTTCTAGGATATGAATATGAAGGGATATTTTTAATGATGGATTTCGAATTATCTCTAATGTGAATTCTTAATTCAGGGGAAAGTTTCAGTAAGTTGCATTCAATATGTTTAATAAATTCCATGGTTAAGTTGGGTATGTTGATGTAAGGAAGGTTAAAATTATCGCCAAGTTGCAAAAAACATTGGATCTCAATAGGAATATTCACCTTAGATAAGTTGACAAACCATTTATCCCTAATTTCATCCAGATTCGATTGTGAGTTTAAAAATGTATTAGGATCAATCAGTACTTCAATAACATCATTTGACGGTGCATAGTTATTATTAAACGACCACTTGAAACGTCGCTGAGGTGCGAAATCACTATTTGATGCTGCAGGATATTGATGACAATAATAATTAATAGGTTTGAGACAGTTTGTGTTGCGTTTTTTTGACAACAAAAAATTAAATTTCTTGTCTAGTCTTTTACTCTCCTTTAGATAGAAGCAAAACAAAGGACGGCTCTGTCTGTTAAAAAAATTGTTACAAACAAACACAGGTAAATTTCTATAAATTTCAGCCGATAAATGGAACATCCTCTCATAATTCCTTCTAATGAAGTAATAAATGTCTCTAAGTTCGATATCGAAAGTTCGTATTAGTCTATTGTAGAACGTCAATAACATATTGTTAAATTGGAGATTGGATCTATAATTATTATAAGAGAATTTGAAATTTGACAGCAATCGGTCTATATGTGATGGAAAGATGTTATACGCAATACATCGTCGCAAAAAATTAACTTTGATTCTGTTGGAAATGATAGATTTCCTAAGCTTAATGATTTTAGTAGTTTAGTGATCATCTTTAAAATTTTTGATTATAATGACAATTACGTCTTTTACTTGAGGAAAAATATTTAAATAAAATTTATTGCCTTTAGCTAATATTAATTAATTTTTTACAGATTCTCAAGATGGGATTATGTATATACTCACTGAAGAGAAAGGCATACGAATAATTTCGCAGGAATACAGCGCGCATTTCTCGTAAACACATACGAACCATTTCGCGGAAATATAGCACGTGTTCCCCGTAATCCAGCACAAGGCCGAAAAGCCGACTAGACCGATCCTTCAGACACGCATACATAGAAACCATATGCGCGACGTCAAACGGTCATTGACCGCGCCGTAATCAAAACACGTGCTGTAAATAGCATTTAAAGATATCAATACGATCCAAAAGCGCATTATATTCAAAATACACACGACTAAAAACTATTGTACGATCCTTAGTGCAATCCAATATTGTTATATCACGCGCGCATGACGTGCATTAATTTGCATATTGTGTCGAACATCTAACTGCGTTTCGCGCCGAATATCGCGATCGAACACGTTCACAACACGCGCTCACGATCCTACACGCGTACACACGTACACTGTATTTCATACAATAAACACATCTCTTTTAGTAGCCTACACACGCTCTCGCTCTTTTGAAAAACCTACCGAACCCGGATTTCTGATTCCCGCTATCCGATGACAAATCACGCGGAAATCACACGTGACAAGGTCATTCTCACTGCTGTTAGTAGGGAGAATAAGCCGTTTTTAACTCACTTTTTCCATTGGTGCGAGAGAGAGGTCTCGTAAAGCGAGAGAGATAGAAAGATATCTGAGGGGCAGGGCGACGGCGGCGGTGGTGAGCAGGGGGGGTAGGTAGGGCGAGGGGAGCCGCTCGCCGTCGGGTGGGTAAACGGAGGGTCGTGACGTCCCGCGGAGGGCGAGGGGGGAGCGGGCGGGAGAGGGGTTCGGCGCGAGAGCGAGGGAGAGGGCGAGAGAGCGAGGGAGAGGGAGAGAGAGCGCGCGCGTCCCTGATTACGGCGCGCGCGCGTCCCTGGATACGGCGCGTCGGGAGCGTCTCTGGACGCGGCGCGCTAGGCGCGCGCGATAAGCGGCGATCGCCCCGTCGGGCGCATCGCGCGCGAGATAGAGATAGAGTCGCCGTTGACGGCAGAGCGGATGTATTCGACGTAAGCCTGAAAGAGATATGACGTACGATTTATATAACATATGATTTTATATAACATATTATTTTATACAATGTATAATATACGATGTATATTAGATTTATTTCGAGGATGAGGGAATTCGTCGCAAATCGAGGAGAGACGAGGGTGACGTAAATCGAGGAGAGAGAGAATAAATTACGTGTAAAATTTTTTTATTATGTCACGAAGTTACATGCGTAGATACATACGTCGAGAATAATATCGGTACTCGCGATCGTTTCGCCTCATTCGAGCGCAGTTATACGGGCAAAATCGCGATACGGTTCGAGATCGCGATACATTTATTCGTCGCGCGTAGCGTTTTACAAATTGTGATAGAGTCCGAATAGCAGAGCGTGTAATTCGCAGTCGATCGCGTTGAAGTGCTCGTGTCGACGAATCGCTTCCGGAATATCGCCGGGATGGTCGGTCTCCGACGATATCTAGAAAACGCGATAACTTAGCGTCTACGGTCTCGAGTATGCCGGTCAACGACGCGATGATGCGTTTGACGCATAGCTCGAGAACGAACAGCGCCTTCACGGTGAAGTGCGACAGAGCGATGCGATTCTTCGGCGTCTCGAATCGCAGCGTCTTCAGATTGTTTATCTTGCCGAATCGAAGCATCACGGTTCCGACGATTATGGACGTCGGAGGACGCGCCACAGCCTCGTCCAAATCGTTCTCGAAATACGGCAGTATATCGTTGCGCAGAGCGAGCAGATCCTTCCACATGTCGGGCGTCAGAGATATCTCCTTTCCATGGCAGTCTCCTAGGACAATGTCGACTTGAGATTCGCGCTTCACGGCTACGGTGATGCCGATATATTTGTACGCCGTCTTGGTCAGCGGATATCGTCTTCCCAATATCCGAATCGGATGTCTCGCGAAATTGATCTCGCGTTTGAACAACCAGTTTCTATTCCATCTGTCGAGATCGGAAAAAAAAATACAACGTTATTATACGAAATAGCCGATCGAGGTGGAGATCGAGAGCGCTCGGGCGAGGTAACTCGCGAAGCGTCGCGCATACTCACTCGTCCTCGGTGTACAGTCGAGCTTTCTTGATCACGGGCAGAGTATCGGAACGATCCTGGTATCCTCGTCCTTGGCGGAAACCGCGTAATCGTCTCGACGGTTAGGCGGGGCGACGAAGGGGCCCGTCATCGGCGGCGCCGACGGAGTCGCGGCCGTCGCGGACGAGTCCCCGAACACTCTGCGGTACTCCTGTCCGAGTCCGGCGAACATGATCGGTCTCGCGAACAGGGCTTCGATGTTCGTAGGAAAACACTGCGGAAATGGCGACGACATCGTTAACATTGGTCGTCGCGAGGAGAGAGAGAGATTCGTCGGAGACGCTCGCTTAGAATCGTACGCGCGTTAATCGCGAGTATCGTTGGAAATGTCGCACAACGATCGAGACGCGCCTTATATACGACGCGATCTCGATCATCGTCTCGATATCTTTATTCTCGACGCGCGCGTTATGCGCGTTAATTAATGCAGCGGAAGCGGTTTAGAACAGCGGTTTAGAACAGCATATTAAATGTAATCTTAACGTTAGGTTTCAGGATTTCCTGATCTTAGTCGTCATCGTTGTCGTCGTCGTTGCGCGATCTTTCGAAGGACGCGTATTCCAAACGATACAGCTTGGAGACGAGTTCGCTCAATCGATGCAGAATGCCATCGGCTGGGCATTCTATTCCCAATATGCTAAGATCAAAGGGACCGGCCGAGATTATCGCGTCGATGAACTCGCTGTACGCGTAATACTCGCGTTTCTTCAGAAAATAGAGATTACCGTCGACATGGCGGAAGGCGGCCGTTATCGCGGATGGCATCCCGGAAAACGTATCCCGCAGAGCGCCGTGCCTCGCGACGGTCATCGCGCAGTCGTTTATCTCGGCTATTTTGTCGTCGTTGTATATGACGTAGCTGCGCCCGGCGTGCGTGTTTATCGCGGCGTTTATCCTAGCGTCGCGAGGAAATCCGACGTATTGGACGGATCTAGGCCATCCCGCTTTAAGATGAAAATTCGAATCGGCGAGGTAGACGTAGTCGCCGGCGAATATCGCAATATCGCCCGAGGGTCTCTGATACATGGCCGATACGTGAGTGAGATTGCGGGGGAGGAACTTGAAGTAGTCGGCGAACGAGAAGGGCGCTCCGTAGCGTCTCTCCCTCATATCGACGGGCCACACGTTGCGTTTACGCGCGACGTACAAGCGACGATTCATGATTAGCGCTCCGTCTACGCGCTTCAAGGCGCATAGATCCGCGGTATCGGAGGGAGCGAGCGGCGGCTTAACCGTCCTCGGCGGCGCCGCGGCCGTCGTAGTCGTCGTCGAGGCCGTCGTCGTCGTAGTCGTCGCCGCGGTCGTCGGAGTAGCGTCAACGATCGTAGGATTCGTCGTCTCTCTCGATCCGTAGAGATTTCGTTTATGACGTCCTCTATGCTCAGCCTGAGCGGATATCGCCTTTCCTCCGAAGGCGTGTACGTGTACGTGACCGAATCATCTATCATACTGTGAGTCAGACCTAGAGTGTGACCGATCTCGTGCGTCAGCGTCTGAAGGAGATACAGCCTGTCCGACGAGGGCCTGGTCAGCGTGATGTGCCACGGCTCCGTCTCGTCGACGTGCACCTCGGTCACTTGATTGGATTCTCCCGTTGGAAAGAACGCGTGAGCGACGACCGATTCCGGTCCTGCGAACGGCGACGGGCACGAGCCTCCATTGTCGCTGTTCTCGTACGCGTGAGCGCCGGATTGATAGGATATCAGTATATCGCAGCGGGTCGCGCGAGAACGTCAGAGAAGATTGCTCGGACCACAGAGCGAACGCGCTCTGAGTCGTGCGCAGAGTATCTCTGTTCGCTAGTTTGAAGTTCCACGTGAGATGCGTCCTCGGCCACTTTCTCGTCAACGGGCTGTAAGCGTGAACGTCCGCGACGCCGCATCGCGGCCTGCGCATGACGCGAATCGTTTCCACGGTCAGAACGCCGTTTCCTGGCAGGCTGTAGTATTCCTGAAACAATGATAGCGCTTCGCTCAGGGCGGTCACGTTGTCCAATAGCGACGACTGCTGATGATTCTCCTCGTTCTCCAGAAAGCCGTAGGTTCGAAGATAACGGGACGCCTCCGCGACGTCATCAGTGCCGCCGGCGGAGGACGGCCGCGAGCAGGGATATCGTCAGCGCGAGCGATAACGCGACGCGTGTCATGGCTCTCGCAAGGTGCTAGCGCGCGGGGATCGGGACGGTAGCGAACTATCGCGCGCGCATCCTTCGGCGATATATCGTTCTCTAGAACGCGAGAAAGCGTCGTACGAGGGAGAAGGAGTAGGCGAGGGGAGGGGAGAGGAGATACGCTCGGACGCGCGAGAAGGATGATCGAGAGAACGAACTTTTTTTTTTTAGAAACAAATGATTCGTCATTCGTACGAAAAGAGGAGGGGAGGGAAGATAGTCTCGGACGCGCTAGAGAGGTGATCGAAAGAACGAACGTTTAAAAAAAAAAAAATGATTCTTTATTCAAAAAATGATTCTTTATTCGTACAAAAAATGATTCTTTATTCGTACAAAAAATGATTCTTTATTCGTACAAAAAATGATTCTTTATTCATACAAAAAAATTTGCGCGATCTACGTATACTTATATAACGTTTAATGTATAATATTCTAATATAACGCTTAATATAACGCTTAATATAATGTTCTAATATATTATAATATTCTAATATATTCTAATATAATGTTTGAGAGGACACGGGGTCTTCGAGTCCTCCTCCCTGTTTGCTCTCGATAATTGTGCGACTATCGACGATGGATGTGATATATAGCGATTACAATATACGACTATTAAATATATGCGATTAAAATATACGACTATTAAATGTATACGATTAAAATATACGACTATTAAATACATACGATTAAAATACATACGATTAAAATACATACGATTAAAATATACGACCATTAAATATATATACGATTGAATATGATTTAACGCGCAACGGTATGTAAAAAATGACCTATAAGAACGACCTGTAAGAACGACCTGTAAGAACGACCTGTGAGAACGACCTATGAGAACGACCTGTGAGAACGACCTGTGAGAACGATTTGTGAGAACGACCTGTGAGAACGACCTGTGAGAACGACCTGTGAGAACGACCTGTGAGAACGACCTGTGAGAACGACCTGTGAGAACGACCTGTGAGAACGACCTGTGAGAACGACCTGTGAGAACGACCTGTGAGAACGACCTGTGAGAACGACCTGTGAGAACGACCTGTGAGAACGACCTGTGAGAACGACCTAAGAACGACCTGTAAGAACGACCTGTGAGAACGACTGTAAGAACAACCTATGTGAAACGATCATTTAAAAAAAAAATTACGTATCTAAAATAAACGGTCTTACAAAAACATGCGCGTTTAAACTGGAAAATTTATTGTAAGAACGACTGTAAGAACGACCCATATGAAATGACCATTTAAAAAAGAAGGAGCGGCAAAACAAGACTTATGTACTCAAACTGACGCGTTCTTCAACTGACATTACTAAAATGTTATTAAGAGTTCATCACTCCGCTACCTGGGAAGCTACTTATGAATAGCCCATAAATAACTTATAAATGAATCATAAATGGGATCATTTATAAATGAACCATAAATGAACTGTAAATAACCTATAAATGAACCATAAATCAATCTATAAATGAACCATAAATCAACCATAAATGAACTATAAATAACCTATAAATAAACCATAAATCAACCTATAAATGAACCATAAATCAACCATAAATGACTTATAAACGACCCTATAAAATGGATTGTACGAATACGGAGATGAATATAGAGGATCGTGTATCTGAAAGAGTGCGCCGACACGTACATCTCTATGATAACGAATCCTTCGTAGAAATGTGGCGCGAAGATATTAGTCCGATCGACGAAACGAACTCCGCTCACACGAGCGACGATGAGTTTCGACGCGCGCAAGGGGAGGGGGGGCGATGCGGGCGGAGATCGAGAGGAAGGGAAGGCGCTGTCCTTCGACGCCGTCCTCCAGCACCGTCCTTCGATTCGAGATTGACGAGACGTCTGAAATATGTAAAGCCGTGTATTAATAATTCGTATCGAGATACGCGAAAGGAAAGAATGGCGCGTTATACGAGAAGAGATCCGTACCTCGGTTAAAATCCGCTGTCGTCCGTGCGGACGGAGCTCGTTTCCTCGAGCGAGCTCGCGTCATCGTACCATATCTCCACAGGAGAATCGTCGTCGCAGAAATCTTCGGTTTTAAACGCGCGATCCGAGACGAGCGGCTCCATACCGAATAATCTTCTTAGCCGAAATATGTCGGCGTAGATATTAGGAGAGCGCTTCTCCCATTTTCTATAGGACGGCCGGTCGCACTATAACGAGTTTAAGAATCGCCGTTGCTTCAGTCTCGTCTGTCGTATCCAATGTCGGCGGCGTATGTTAACGACGTTAGTCCTCGGCGTATGTCCTCGGATCTCCACCTCCTTCTCGAACTATGAAAAAAAATGTCGCGCGATCAATGTACGTCGTATTTTTCCTCGAAGGAGAGCGAAAGAATAAAGAACGATGACGAACGGGTACTTATGTTCCACGTTACCGCTATATTGAGGATCGCATTCATGAGATTTCTGATGTACTGTATCTTCCAGACGCACATCCACGGCGTGAGCGTGCATTCCTGGAGCATCTTCCGCAATCTCGAAATTTCATAGTTGTTGCTCATCGTCGTTCGCGCGAAAGAATAACTACGAGAATGAATGCTGGACACGCTAGGAACACTGGACGCACTGAGAACACTCGCAATATCAGACGCACTCAATAACGCGATCGCGAGACTCATTCTGAGGAAAAACGGTCTCTCGGCGTTAATTTATACCTGCGATATTACTATCGCCGGGTCGTTATGATTCCGTTGAACGCTAATGCGATAATCTAAGGCGGTATGAAAAAATCGCGCGATATCGCTATCGCCGAGTCGTTATGATTCCGTCGAATGCTAATGCTAATGCTATAATCTAAGGCGGTATGAAAAAATCGTGCGACGCGGAAATATAACGAGGTAATTTAATGAGGCGCGATAAATTCTCAATTGCTCCGGAGGAAGTGCCGGAAAATGCGTTTAACCGCGTACGCGCGATACGAGTTAACGTTTATTCGCTAATTAATATTATTTTAATATTATTTTAATATTACTTTAATATTATTTTTTCTTAATATTAATATTATTTTTCTTAGTATTAATAGTATCTTTCTAAGTATTAAAAATACTTTTTTTTAGGTAGGCGATAAGTCGACGCGCGCGAGATAAAAAAAGTCGTTGATAAGA
The DNA here is from genome assembly GCF_003227725.1 of Camponotus floridanus. Lineage (NCBI taxonomy): Eukaryota > Metazoa > Arthropoda > Insecta > Hymenoptera > Formicidae > Camponotus > Camponotus floridanus. The sequence goes on from NW_020229353.1 coordinate 105,444, forward strand.
GTACGCGCAAAACTAATCTACGATGCGGAAAACGCGCGAGGCGCGCGAATCATCGCGCGACGCGTCTCTGTTCACATGTCGCGCAATTGATCGCGTCTCTCCAACCACCAGTTGTGCAGTTTGCACACGTTTTCCAAGGCGCAATTCTTCGAGTGATAGTCGCAGCGATAGACGCGAGTCACGACTAGCGTTCGAAGGGGTCCGATATCCTCGTAATCGGCGTCGATGGTCTCAATCGTCAGGTCGAGCTGCTCCGCGACCTCTCCCGCGATGTCAGCCAGCCACTTCTTCTTCTCGCGACCCTTGACGTAGATCGTCACCGCGGCGTTCGAGATCCCTCGACGCGCGATATATCGCATCGCGAACGATCTGATTCGCGTGCCTATACTCCACGTGCCCGTCGGTCCAGTGAAATTCGTGGTGATTAAGAGTCAGCCAACAGGCCTGCGACTTCTCGCTCTTCGTCAGCAGATTCCACGACATCGGCGCGCGAAAGACGTGATGCGTCAGATTTCTGCCGTTCGCGAATATCGCCATTTCCTTCGTCACGAATCGATTTCGAGTTTCCTCTCTCCCCCCTCCCGTCCGACACGTCGTCTTACAGGATCTTACGTTCGTCAACAGATTGTACTCCACCACGCGATCGTGAATGATTAGACAATACGCCGTGGTGTTAAAAGGAACGTTGTCCTTGCAGTCGAATTCTAGAAACGTCCACAGTGGCGCTCTTAATCGCTTCGTTTTGGCGGGAACAATCTATCACCGCGAGTGGACCGCAGTATAGAAATTTGTTCATAGTCAGGAGCGTCTCGTCGCTCGCGGATCCGTAATACGTATTCGTCGAAATCTCGCGTAGGCGTCGTACAGTACGGCGATCTTGTTCTTATCGAAGTCCAAATTCATATCGTCGTACGGATAGAAGTCGGAATTGAGATACAACTTTACGTTGGTCAGATTGCACGCGTCGAATCTGGAAGCGTCCTACGACAGGACGTTCTTCCTTCCGGTCTGCAACGCGAAGATGACGTAACGCGGTTTCTCGAGCTGCGTGGCCGCTTTTACGGCCCACGAGTGTTTGGTCGTGCTCTGCAGGAGCGGAAACTCGTAGAGATCCCACGAGCGAAAGGGCGCGCTCAGATATCTGCCGCTGTCCAACGTGCGCAACAGCGATAATTTGTTGACGTCATTCAGCACCACGTGCGGCACGCGCCATTGTATCTTCGCGAGCTCGACTCTCGGCTCGAATTCCTCGCGCGATATCAGACAATTGTTGTCGTTTCGCGCTCTTATCAGCTCGTGACGCGCGTTGATGACGACGCGCCTGTAATCCTCGCAGAAACCTAGCAGCGTGTTGAGAGGAACGCAGAAGTTGAAGTCGCCCGTCGACGCGACGCCGCTCGGTCCAGTCGCGAGATCCCATCCGGCATTCTTCAAGATCTTGCCTCGTTCGGTCGTCAGCGAGGCGTAGTTCTTGATCGTGCTAGTTATTCCGACGTTGCGATTACGATCGATCTCCACGCCATCGAGCTCGTAACGTATCTCCTCGAACATAAAGGCGACGCAATTGTTCACGAGCCACGCCGGTGTCGAGGACACGGACGGCTCCTTAGAGGCCGAGGCAGGCTTACCCGATTCGCCGTTCGACGCGGGCGGCGGATTATTCTTCGCGTGCAGTCTACCTTCGACGTAGAGAAAACTCTCACACGGCAGCGTGTATAGGTCCTGCTATTATATGGGTATTCGTATCTCGTCGCTGTATCCGAAAGTGGTGTTGGCGTACGGATTGTACGTGTGACTCTCGATCTTCACGATGCGATCGTCGAAGACGGGTTCTCCGCCGATGCTCAGAATGTCCCTCATGTCGTCGAACTATCGAGCGGCTCTCGGTACGACGAAACCCATGGATCGCAGAAAAGCGACGTTGGCGATGGAAAATCCCCCGACGCTCCTCTCTCTCGAGCGCGTGACTCGAGTTCCCGCGACGCGATCGCGGTCGCCGCCGCTGCCGCCGCGATGCGACGTCGCGACGCTAGATTCGCGCACGACGAGCATCGCCCCGTTCCCTCCTCCGTCCTCGCGTCTCGCCACGCGCTCTCTATCGTCTGCGTCGCACGTGCAATCGAATGGAGATCTCCTCGCCGCGGAAATCGATCAATCGATCGTCCTGATGGACGACGCGCAGCGATACGTCGGTCACGAGTCGCGCGATGACCGGCAGATAAATGATCTCGGGATCTCCGACACTTTATATCCCGGCGGGACATTCGGCGCGAATTCGTGTATCGCGTGGGCGTATCTCCCGTTCACGTACGCGCCCGTCGTCAGGTTGCACTCCACGCGAATCGTGTTAACCGCGATAATGCTCACGGGCTCGTCGGACGCTTACCATTTGTTCGGCCACAATACGCGAGACTGGGAGAAACCTAATAACGATCCGATATTGTTCGGTTTGGTGAAATTAATTCGGTACGCGCATTTGATTTCGCTTCTCATGGTATTGTCGTTACCTCGTAGCGCGAGAACGCGATCGCCGCTCTCGTCCTCCGCGTTCTCGACGTCGTACAGATATTCGTCATCGTCGCCGTCGCTGGCGCCATCGCCGCCGTCTCTCCCTCCGGTACTCGCGCTCGGCGGTTGTCGCCGTTTTCGAAGAATCGCGGCTCTCAGGTACGCGCTTATATCGCGCAGCTCGTAGGAACCGATCGGGATCGCGATCGTCTCGTCGTTGTCGTCGAAGTAAAATTTATTGTTCGAGGAATTCACGTTCGTGTTGTCGAATCGTGTTGTAGGTCTCGAAATTGGTCAGGTCGAGCTCGTAATCGTCGTCGCTCAGATCGAGAGGCGGAAAGTAACTCGCCATAAGAACGTTGCTTCTTCCGGTCAGCGTGAGAATCAGCGACATGACGACGCGCGCTATCGCCGTTAGAGACCGAAGGGCTTCCTCCTTCCTCCTCCCCAATCGACTCATCGAAGGAAGCGCAGACACAATTGTCCGCAGACGCTCTGATCGTACGTCTGCTGAGAGTCGCGATTGTACGCGATGCGCGTGTCGCGTCCGAGATAACGCGCGAGTTCTCGAGGCGGCCGAAGATTGCCGAAAGCGTCGAAGTAGATAGCGTCTTTTCCCCTTTTAGCGTACGCCACCCAATTCGTGCCCGGCCCCGAGGCGTCGTCCAGGTTCACGATACTACTCTCGTCGCGACGAACTCGCGCCGGCAACGCGTCGCGCATGAACACACCTCTGAAGTGACGCACGCGAGCGCGCTAGGACGCGCTATTCAACTGTTCGTTCGTCGTGACGCCGATCGGAGCTACGACGTCGTCTAACGCGCGCGAAGGCGCGACTTTTTTCTTTCTTCCTCCCCCTTCTAACCGTTCGTCCGCCTCGTCTCGCGATGCTTCCGCCGCGCTTGTAAGGCGCGAGATACAAACCGCGGCTCTCCATCAATCGATTGTGTCGCTGCAGCTCCTCCAATTGTCGACGCGCGGTCTTTACCGTCGTTCACCATCTTCGCCACGCCGGCCGCTCCGCCGATCAGCGATCCTAAATTTCCGAGCAAACGAGAATTAAACGCTTTTTTTCAAGATAGAATGCGATAATGCGAACTACTGAACAAACTAGAAATAAATGCTTTTTCTCCGAATAACGCACGCCTATACGACGTACAAACGAGAAATAAACGCTTTTTTTGAAGATAGCATGCGATGATACGAATAACTTAAATAACTAGAAATAAATGATTTTTTCTGCATAACTCACGCCTATACGACGTACAAACGAGAATTAAACGCTTTTTTTCAAGATAGAATGCGATGATGCAAACTACTGAATTAACTAAAAATAAATGCTTTTTTTCCGAATAACTCACATCTATGCGACGTTAAACGAGAATTAAACGCTTTTTTAAAGATAGAATGCAATGATACGAACAACTTAAAAAACAAGAAATAAATGCTTTTTTCACGAATAGCGCACGCCTATGCGACATACAAACGAAAAATAAACGCTTTTATTCAAGATAGCATGGGATGATATATGTATAGGCGTGAGTTATGCGGAAAAAATCATTTATTTCTAGTTATTTAAGTTATTCGTATCATCGCATGCTATCTTCAAAAACAGCGTTTATTTCTCGTTTGTACGTCGTATAGGCGTGCGTTATTCGGAGAAAAAGCATTTATTTCTAGTTTGTTCAGTAGTTCGCATCATCGCATGGTATCTTGAAAAAAAGCGTTTAATTCACGTTAGTACGTCGAATAGGCGTGCGTTATACGGATTAAAAGCATTCATTTCTACTTAGTTCAGTACTTCGCATCATCGAATGCTATCTTGAAAAAAAGCGTTTAATTCTCGTTTGTACGTCGCATAGGTGTGCGTTATTCGGAAAAAAAGCATTTATTTCTAATTAATTCAGTAGTTCGCATCATCGCATGTTATCTTGAAAAAAAGCGTTTATTTCCCGTTTGTACGTCGCATCGGCGTGCGCTGTTCGTGAAAAAGCATTTATTTCTTGTTATTTAAGTTGTTCGTATCATTGAATTCTATCTTGAAAAAAAGCGTTTAATTTTCGTTTGAACGTCGTATAAGCGTGCGCTATCCGTAAAAAACATTTATTTCTAGTTATTTAAGATATTCGTATCATCGCATGCTATCTTCAAAAAAAGCGTTTATTTCTCGTTTGAACGTCGCATAGGTGTGCGGTATTCGGAAAAAAAGCATTTATTTCTAGTTAATTCAGTAGTTTGCATCATCGCATTCTATCTTGAAAAAAAGCGTTTAATTCTCGTTTTGTACGTCGCATAGGCGTGCGTTATTCGGAAAAAAAGCATTTATTTCTAGTTAATTCAGTAGTTCATATCATCGCATGCTATCTTGAAAAAAAGCGTTTAATTCTCGTTTTGTACGTCGCATAGGCGTGCGTTATTCGGAGAAAAAGCATTTATTTCTAGTTTGTTCAGTAGTTCGCATCATCGCATGGTATCTTGAAAAAAAGCGTTTAATTCACGTTAGTACGTCGAATAGGCGTGCGTTATACGGATTAAAAGCATTCATTTCTACTTAGTTCAGTACTTCGCATCATCGAATGCTATCTTGAAAAAAAGCGTTTAATTCTCGTTTGTACGTCGCATAGGTGTGCGTTATTCGGAAAAAAAGCATTTATTTCTAATTAATTCAGTAGTTCGCATCATCGCATGTTATCTTGAAAAAAAGCGTTTATTTCCCGTTTGTACGTCGCATCGGCGTGCGCTGTTCGTGAAAAAGCATTTATTTCTTGTTATTTAAGTTGTTCGTATCATTGAATTCTATCTTGAAAAAAAGCGTTTAATTTTCGTTTGAACGTCGTATAAGCGTGCGCTATCCGTAAAAAACATTTATTTCTAGTTATTTAAGATATTCGTATCATCGCATGCTATCTTCAAAAAAAGCGTTTATTTCTCGTTTGAACGTCGCATAGGTGTGCGGTATTCGGAAAAAAAGCATTTATTTCTAGTTAATTCAGTAGTTTGCATCATCGCATTCTATCTTGAAAAAAAGCGTTTAATTCTCGTTTTGTACGTCGCATAGGCGTGCGTTATTCGGAAAAAAAGCATTTATTTCTAGTTAATTCAGTAGTTCATATCATCGCATGCTATCTTGAAAAAATGCGTTTAATTCTCGTTTTGTACGTCGCATAGGCGTGCGCTATTCGTGAAAAAAGCATTTATTTCTTGTTATTAAAGTTGTTCGTATCATTGAATTCTATCTTGAAAAAAAGCGTTTAATTCTCGTTTAAACATCGTATAAGCGTGCGCTATCCGTAAAAAAAGCATTTATTTCTAGTTATTTAAGTTATTCGTATCATCGCATGCTATCTTCAAAAAAAGCGTTTATTTCTCGTTTGTACGTCGTATAGGCGTGCGTTATTCGAAAAAAAGCATTTATTACTAGTTAGTTCAGTAGTTCGCATCATCGCATGCTATCTTGAAAAAAAACGTTTAATTCTTGTTTGTACGTCGTATAGGCGTGAGTTATGCGGAAAAAAAGCATTTATTTCTAGTTAGTTCAGTAGTTCATATCATCGCATGCTATTTTGAAAAAAAGCGTTTATTTCTCGTTTGTACGTCGCATAGGCGTGCGTTATTCGGAAAAAAAGCATTATTTCTAGTTAGTTCAGTAGTTCGCATCGTCGCATGCTATCTTGAATATAAGTGTTTATTTATCGTTTATACGTCGCATATGCGTGCGCTTTCCGTAAAAGATGCGTTTATTTCTAGTTAGTTCAGTAGTTTGCATCATCGCATGTTATCTTGAAAAAAAGCTTTAAATTCTCGTTTGTACGTCGTATAGGCGTGCGTTATTCGAGAAAAAGCATTTATTTCTAGATAGTACAATAGTTCGCATCATCGCATGCTACCTTGAAAAAAAAGCGTTTATTTCTCGTTTGTACGTCCTATAGGCGTGCCTTATTCGGAAAGAAAGCATTTATTTCTAGTTAGTTCAGTAGTTCGCATCGTCGCATGCGGTCTTGAATAAAAGCGTTTAATTCAAGTTTGTACGTCGTATAGGCGTGCGTTATTCGGAAAAAAAGCATTTATTTCTAGTTACTTCAGTAGTTCGCGTCATCGCATGATATCTTGAAAAAAAGCGTTTAATTCTCGTTTGAACGTCGCATAGATGTGCGTTATTCGGATTAAAAGCATACATTTCTAGTTAGTTCAGTAGTTCGCATCATCGCATGCTATCTTGAAAAAAAGCGTTCAATTATCGTTTGTTCATCGTATAGGCGTGCGTTATTCGGATTAAAAGCATTCTTTTCTAGTTAGGTCAGTAGTTTGCATCATCGCATGCTATTTTGAAAAAAACCGTTTAATTCTAGTTTGTACGTCGTATAGGCATGCGTTATTCGGATTGAAAACATTCATTTATATTTAGTTCAATAGTTTTCATCATCGCTTGCTATCTTGAAAAAAAAGCGTTTAATTCACGTCAGTACGTCGCATAGGCGTACGTTATTCGGATTAAAAGCATTTATTTCTAGTTTGTTCAGTAGTTTACATCATCGCATGCTATCTTGAAAAAAGCGTTTAATTCACGTTAGTACGTCGCATAGGCGTGCGTTATTCGAATTAAAAGCATTCATTTTTAATTAGTTCAGTAGTTCGCATCATCGCATGCTATCTTGAAAAAAAGCGTTTAATTCACGATAGTACGTCATATAGGCGTGCGTTATTCGGATTAAAAGCATTCGTTTCTAGTTAGTTCATTAGTTTGCATCATCGCATGCTATCTTGAAAGAAAGCGTTTAATTCTAGTTTGTACGTCGTCTCCTCCGACGCGAGCCACCTTGACGTAGAGGAGGGACTTAAACCACCTTCGGGCCTTCGGGCCCATCGGGCCCTCCACTTCGACGCCTTGGTGTCGGGGGGGGGGGGGCGGTGGGTCCTTCGGGCCCCCACTTCGACACTTTTGTGTCGGGGTGTCCCGGGGACCGGGGGTGGTGACTAAGAGCTCGCATTGCACTTCTCTCCCCGGAAGGGGTGGAAGGAGGGTTCCGCTCCCTCCGGGCCTTGGCCTGATGCGGATAGGAAATGGCAAACCCTGACTTCAAATGCCCGGTTTGAGGAAACCGATAAGGGCGGGAAAACGTTTCAATTCTCTTTTTATCTCCCCAGCTCATGTTCCTATCCCGAGACATCCTTTCTCAGCTTCTCTTACCCATCCTTACCTTACTCCTTCTCCCTTCCCATGGCCACTGGATCTCCAACTCCTGGAGTGTGAATGTGAGTGTGCATGTATGAATGGCGCATCTGGCGCATGTGCTCCTATCTTATCTCCTATCCTTTATCCTTCCCCATAGTCCCCGATATCCTCTTCTTATTTCTTCGTAAGGGTGGCCCCTTTCTTTACAATAGCCATGTATGAGTGTGTGCGTGTGGGTGTGTGCGTGAATGAGACACGGCCAGCCCCGGTGGATATTCCCGGTAGACTAATCAATGGGGGAGTAGTAGCCCCCCGACCGCGGTGGAGAGGTGAAGTCTGTACCTGACCTCTGGCCTGGAAGATGCATAAGCCCCGGACTTATCCGGGGTGAAGTGCCTGAAGGGCTATGTTTAACGTGGGAAAACCGCTGCTTCTCCATTGGCGGAGCCGGGGTTGAAACCGTTTAGCTGGGCGTGTTTGGAGGATTACCTGGCCAGTATTTCCTCATACCCGGAGCCGGGTAGGGTAAATCCCGGCACCGTCTAGCCCGAGGTCTGGGTTACCCGTGGTACGGATCCGCGGAGCCCATTCGATAGGGGTGACTTTAAACCTTTAACATCATTTGTGGACCTGGCCTTCTCCAGGAACCTTTTTTGTAGAGTCACCGTGAACGACTAGGATTGGCCATCCGAAAGCCGCTTCTCGGTTGTCGTTCACTTTCACTAGGCACTTTGAATCGGCGGGGACAGTAACCCCACCGCAGTGGGATTTCCATGATGGGCGAACCGTCGTAAATGAGCAATCCATACAAATATGAATACTCCAACACAAACAACACCACCAAAAGATGTAGAGGGAGAGAGAGAGAGAGACGATGACCGACGCTCCTGTTCCGCTGACACGGTCATACTGCCGGAGTGTGCGGAGGCGGCCGCTGATACCACCGATGCTTGCCATAGTAGGGCTGATGAACGGCATCTGGGTATAGACACGACGATATCGCCACCAGAACTTCAGATAGTGACCCAAGATGGAGAAGAAATGATCCAAGAAGTCAATCCTATGGGTATCCTCCTAGGATGCTCCGAAGAAAATCCTACGGACATGGAAATTGGGGAGGCTACACCCCAGGATGATATAGTCCCCGTCATCTCCACGGCCTCAACGACTGAGCTTCCCAAGCCCACTGGTGGCAAGAGACGCCGAGCTCAGACCCTATCTGATTCAGATGAGGGTGAATATGACTCTGGGATACCCTTGTTAAGCTGGCACCCCCACTTCAGAAAATTAAAATAAAACTTATGTCAAAATTAAGTGCTTTTTATTTTGTGCTATTTAGGTGCTAATTTGGTGCTCTAATCCTGATTTTAGTGCTCGAACCGTTTAGCAGGAAATCGCGATTTAAAGTGGGGGTGCTTAATGAAAGCTAGCATCCCCACTATTAAATACAGGCATAAAATTTAAAAATAAATATATCAAAATTAAATGCTTTTTAAGTGCTTTCACACACACACACACACAAGAGCAATTATTAATTATTATTGTTATTTATTAAATTTAGAAAATATCAACTACTAAAAATAGAAATCGCACAAGACTAAAGTATCCTTAAAAATGAGAATATAATACCCATTTTGATCTTGATATATTCTCTAGCTTTGGTGCTCATAAAATTAAATTTTGATATTTAATCTTATCCCGTAATATTCATCTTCAAGCTATCCAATGATAAAGATAACGAGAATAAAGTACTCTAAAGAAATCGGTAATTCTATATTCTATCGGTTAATATTTATGTATAACAGTTTCTTCAATTGTAATTATTTAATTAATTTATTATAATAAATGTTACATAATTACGGTCTATTTTTAATTAAATCTTAATTAAAATTAAAAAAATGCTTTAAAATTTTAGATAATAGTAAATTATAAATATATATATATATATATATATATATATATATATATATTTATATACATATGTATATATATACAGGGTGACTCATTTTAACTTAGGCAGCCAAATAACTCGAAAACAGCACTCTTTAGAAAGAAATGTTTCAAACAAAAATTGTAGGGTGTGAAGGGGGACATAAGATGGTAGCATTGGTTTGACCTTGGAAAGTCATTTGAAGGTCACATAAAAGTCACCTTCAATTTCTTAAATTGAACCCACTATTTTTCATTACATATTCTTGTAGCTTATCTCGAGAGCTTTCCAAAACACTACAGACAAATGTTTTTTCATTAAGTGCTTTTTGAGTTATAAGGCTTCAAAGTTTGCAGCACTTCGATATAAAATGCAAAATATCTCGTAAAATATTTAGTTTTCGGTAGTCTTACCCTAATACTTTTATGCACAGGATAATGAGACAAAACTATTGGTGCAAAGAAAACGCATGATTGTTTATAACAAAAAGTGCATTGCAAATTACACATTTTTTATTATAAACAATCATACGTTTTCTTTGCACCAATAGTTTTGTCTCATTATCCTGTGCATAAAAGTATTAGGGTAAGACTACCGAAAACTAAATATTTTACGAGATATTTTGCATTTTATATCGAAGTACTGCAAACTTTAAAGCCTTATAACTCAAAAAGTACTTAATGAAAAAACATTTCTCTGTAGTGTTTTGGAAAGCTCTCGAGATAAGCTACAAGAATATATAATGAAAAATAGTGGGTTCAATTTAAGAAATTGAAGGTAATTTTTATGTGACCTTCAAATGACTTTCCAAGGTCAAACCAATGCTACTATCTTATGTCCCCCTTCACACCCTACAATTTTTGTTTAAAACATTTCTTTCTAAAGAGTGCTGTTTTCGAGTTATTTGGCTGCCTAAGTTAAAATGGGTCACCCTGTATATATAATAAAATTTCTATTATTTCTAAATTTTCTGATTTTAATTTCTGAAACACGGATAAACCATCATTTTTCGTTAGCTATATCAAGTATATAATATTTACTTATATGAGAATTGTTTCTGTACTAATCTATAAAAATTATTAGATCGCATATAAAAATATTTGAGGATAAATAATATAATTCTCATTTAAAACTTCTTCTTTCTCTCTGCAATCATTATAATCTATCCATTTGTTATTTCTATAACAAATGGCTGTATAATGTTCAATATCTGTCGATTGTCTTGTTTGCTTTCCAGATGCTGTATAGTTTATAAAGCCAACAAGAGAATAATCTTTTTCTAAAAATGAGAATTTTATTTTCTTTGGTATGTTCTGTAATTTGATTTTTGATGTTCCTTTATCAATATAAACTTCCAGCATAATGTAAGGACCTAGAGAAACAGAATTTAACAATAAACAGGAAATATGTCAACACAAAATATTGTGTGTGAGTATATATATATATATATATATATATATATATATATATATATATATTGTGACGTTGCAGTCCTGTCGCGCGTCCATCCGCCCCGATAAGTTTAACGGGCCGAGCGGCCGCGCCAGAATCTGCATCGAGAGAACATTATCGAGCTCCACGGAGAGACGAACGATATTATTATGTTTTTCGCGTTTATTAATTTTATTTGTCATTTCTTTTGTATTGAACGAATTTCGGGCAACCCGCCGGAGAAGATCAGGAAGGCTAGGAGCGCATCGAGGGATCTTACGTCACGGCTGACAACACGACGCTTCTCGACAGCCAACGAGGGACGAAATAGCGCCTGAAAGGTCGAGTGACCTGACGCCAAAGAGACAACATCACCCCTTTTCGAGAAGGCAGAGCAAGGGACAGATCGGCGTTACCTCTCCCGGAGAGGCGAGAACGACAGCCGAGCCTCCATCGGGCAATTGAAAATCGCCGGCCCGCGACAGCGAAATTTTAATTCGAGGCCGTTGTGCGCCAGGCGCCGAAATACCTCGCATTTTGCGAGGCGCCAAGGTCTCTCGCGTGCCGCGATATGATTGGCCGCAGGGCTGCGCACCCCTCTACGCGGTCATTGATGCTGCTATCGACCTGGGATGGAAAGATCCAGGGATGATTCTGGTTCGGGCGCTCGATAACAGTAATCGCAATTTGTCGGTTGTCGTCTTGTGAAAGTTTGTGAGAGAATCACCGTTGTCGAGATATCCGCCGAGGACCATCCCCAGCGCTAGGAGAAGTATTGGTGAGCTTGCCCATCTTTTTATTGTGAGCCACATGCTCGATTTGATCCGCCGGCCGGCCGTTCTGCCGCCATCGCCATTTTCGTGTTTCGCGACCGCTCAGGCTCAGGATCGAGCCAGCGAGATTTTGGTGAATTTTCGGGCGATCGGAGGCAAGCGACCGAGGAAGAGCGGACCATCGTATTGTTGGCATTAATTGATAAGGTAACGTTCGTCTCTCTCGGGGTCTCGGGGTATTCATTACGCGTAGCTATCGACCGCCGAATATCGACCGCGTGCGCGAAGGATCGCGAAAAGCGTACGCCGCCCATGTCGTCGTGTCGTGTCGTTGCCGCGTGAAATATTCCCGTAAATTATCTCAGGGCGATTTTTATATCTGATTTCGTGGATGTCTTCGTCGATTGTTAAATATGCGTGTGGGCGTTTATTGTATTTTATCGTATGGTGTGCGTTAGAGTATTTACGTCTTTGTCGCGCTTATTACGTCGTCGAATAGAGCGTAATAAATGGTAATAGGGTATTTGCGTCTTTGTCGCGCTTATTACGCCGTCGAATAGAGCGTAATAAATGATAATTTGTGTCTGTCGAATTTGTCGCGGTGCGAAATAATCGCCAAAGTCCGACCGAGAGTAAAATTTGAGCTGCTTGCGCGGAAGAAAGAGGCGAAACGCCGGCAGAGAAAAATCTCCGACCGCCGTCGGCTATCGAATATCGAAAATATTGTTCCTCTGTCGCATACGAGATCCGTCTTCGCAAAACTATTAGTTATTTCCGATCTCTGGTTAAATAGGCTGTTGAGCTATTAAGTTGTCGTTTAAACTTGCGAATTGGGAAATTGTGAAGAAAAGTCAGTAGCGATAAATCGTCGATTTGGTTGTCGAAATTACGATACCTTTTGAGTATTATCCGCGAATATTTTTGTGGCAAAAATCCTTAGTCTTTCGAGAAATATCGTTCAGTCCCACAAACTCCGGCCATAAAAACGGGCTCGGATAAACAACAGGAATGTGTTAGCGCTCTCGTTTTCGGTTGTCGATTTCAAGCGAATATTTGCTTTGAATAACGTCTTATTATTCGTGCCAAGATTAATTGGATTGTGTATTTCGCTTTCGTATTTTCTTGAATTTATTGTGAACCGTTGTTTTCAAACTGATCTGTTATTCAAGTTTATTTTTACAGTTTTCTTTTATATTATTTCTCTATTAATAAATTTGTTATATTTCTTTGTTAAAATCGCGTAATTTATTTGAGTGTTAGTTTCTCTAGTTGTCGATACCCGTTTTGTGTCTGTCGCATTTTGAATTAATGAAGTCTCGCATAATCAATTGACTTTCTTCCAAAACTCCTTATCGAGATACTGAAACGGCCTCCGCTCGCGCGGGAACGCCCTCCATCCCGGTTCCTCTGAGTGCGAGTACATTAATTTCGCTATTTTTTTTGACGGCGTTTTCGCCCCCCCGCGCACGCTCCCCCCCCACACCTCGAGGAGTGTGTTGATTAATTTGAATTAAAGAAACGTCGTAAAAATTTGGCGCCCAAAATGGGGCCACTTCGCAAACAAGAGAAAATTTTAGCGCTTGAAAAAGGGACACGCGTTGAGAAGGAAAAAGTTCGGGGAGCTTGTGCGAGCTAAATTATTTGTCGAGTCATTTCAAAGTCGCTCTTTTTTTGTCGTGTGTTCGTTTCTTTTGTAGTTAATGCTTTCGTGCGAACATTTCTTTTGCCGACCTTTACATATTTGTCGTAAAATGTCGGACGAGGAACTTTTAGAAGTCCCTACGGATGCGATAGCTCGACCTGATAGCCCGATGGATCAGGCAAGATTCCGCGTACCCTCTGGCTCTCGCGATACTCCGCGCTCGAGACGACGAGATTTTTCGCGCGAAAGTACTGGGAATTCCGCGATGACAGCGTATAATGTCATGCGTAAATGGAATCTGAAATTCTCGGGTACACGAGGGGAGGATGCGGAAACCTTTTTACTTCGAATTGAGGAAGGTCGCGAGTTAGTTCCCGTATCCGACGAAGATATTTTGCGTTGCTTGCCGTTCTTTCTAACCGGTATAACCCTTTATTGGTTCCGTAGTAAACGCAATCGGCTGTCAGATTGGAACGCTTTTAAAGATGCGTGGAGAACGCGATTCGGGGACCCAGATTTTCAATTTGCTCTTCGCGAAGAAATTATGCGAAGAACTCAGGGAGAACATGAGTCTGTCGCTGATTTTCTTTCATGTCTCCGAGCTATGTTCGATCGTGTGTCACCACCATGGACTGAATCTGAGCAAGTAAGCAGCGCGTTTCGGAATTTATTTTTTTACCGCGCTTACAGCAGCCCATCCGTCGAAACGAGGTGGGCAACTTAGACGCTTTAGAAGATCTGGCGACTCGCGTAGAAGCTAGTTATTTGCTGTCGCAACGTTATCGGGCACCTCCGACTCCGGAAAAGTCATTGTTTCCGGATCTCGCGTACCATCGCGTAATACGAAACAGCCCTCGCGAGGCCGCGAAACTCTTGCCGCGTTGAGTACATCTGAGGCGGAATCAGAGTCACCATCGAATTCGCGAAAGGAGAGGACAAATAAAAATCGCACAGCTCGAGCCGCGACCGGGACGGAGGCCGCACAGGAGGCTTCGTCGTCATCAGGGACGACAGCCGTAGAATCGACAGCTTCGCGAAATTCCACGCGAAAGTGTTGGAATTGTGAGGGCGTAGGTCACATTTCGCGAAATTGTAAAGCCGCTCCGCGAATGCACTGTTATCGTTGCGGTCGAGCGGAAGTAACGTTACGAATGTGTCCCAACTGTTCGGGAAAAGAGTAAAGGAGTCGAATAATGGGGGGGACCCGACTCCTATTCAACTTCAATCCCCTTTTCGTGTCGTTAATTGTTCTAGTGAATTTTCGTTCAGTGCTTTTGGTTGTCGTGACATTCCATCAATGTTATTTATTCGTGTTAATTTATTAGGAAATGAGATTAGCGTTCTAGTGGATTGTGGTTCGACTCGCACTTTTCCAGGATCTAATGTTGTCGAATTGGTGAATACTTTGAAGTTAAAATTTCGAAAGTCGGATGGCCGACGCGTAGTTACGGCAACCGGCCAAACGACACGCGTTAGGGGGGAGGTGGATCTTCCTTTTACGTTATGTGATAGGACTATTTCGTTAAAAGCGTATGCTTTGCCATCTTTAGCAATCCAATGCATACTAGGACTTGATTTTTTGAGCTTATTCGGTATGATAGTAAATTTGTCACGCCAAGAATGGTACTTTGAAGATGAACCGGCCAAGGTGTATCGTTTCGAGAATCAGCCAATAAACTCCGTTTGTCATGTAAATTTAGTCGAGAAGTCTGTTAGTCGCGAATCAAGTGATCATTTCATGTCAGGAAGCGCAAATGTAGCGGAATCAAAGCCGGATAACAGCCCGCGAGAAAATAGTCTGTCGATCGCGAAAACAACCCGTGTTCGCAAAACCAAACGAGTTCGGCTATCGAAATCTAATCCGTTTGTTTGCTGCGGTTTAAATGAGCTGTCGTCGCGCGAAAGTCAAAAGCTAGCTAAATTCTTGAAGGATCATATAGCAGGCGATCCGGATAAACCGGGAGCGACCAATTTAACCGAACACAAAATTGATGTCGGCGGGCATACTCCGATTAAACAGCGATATTATCCCGTTTCGCCAAAAATTCAGGAAGCGATTTACGCGGAAATCGATAAAATGTTAGCGGCAGGAATTATCGAACCATCTAAAAGCGAATGGTCTAGCCCGATCGAATGATAAAGAAACCAAATGGCAGCTATCGATTTTGTCTAGATTTTAGGAAATTAAACAGTGTTTCGAAAAAGGATGCGTATTCATTACCATATATGAACGCAATTTTCGATAAAATACGATCAGCTAATTATATTTCGACTATCGATCTAAGCCAAGCATATTTTCAGATCCCGCTTGAGAGGAATAGTCGCGAATTAACGGCATTTACGGTACCGGGAAAAGGGTTGTTTCATTTCACCCGAATGCCGTATGGCCTCACCGGTGCCCCCGCGACATTTCAGCGATTACCTGATCGACTCATAGGTCCCGAAATGGAACCGCATGCTTTTGCTTACTTAGATGATATTGTTGTCGTGATGCGTACTTTTGAAGAACATCTGACTTGGTCAAAACGCGTATTAAATCGAATTAGAGAGGCAGGCCTTACGATAAATCCTGAAAAGAGTAAATTCTGTCGGTCTCAGGTAAAATATCTTGGATTTCTAATCCAGCAGGAAGCTTAAAGTAGACCCTGACAAGACCGCGCCGATTGTCGAATATCTACCACCGAAAAATATCAAACAGTTACGACATTTTATAGGGATGGCATCCTGGTATCGCCGATTTATACCGCAGTGTGCTACGCGTTTAGAACTGCTAACTCGTCTCCTCCGGAAGAATTTCTCTTGGGAATGGGGGGATGAACAAAAATCTGCATTTGAATCAGTTAAATCGTGCATTACGTCGCCGCCTACGCTGTCGTGTCCGAACTTCGAGCTACCATTCACTCTGCAAACGGATGCGAGTTCGGTTGGTTTAGAGCGGTATTAACGCAAGAATCGGAAGGCGTGGAGCATGTAATCGCGAGTAGAGCGCTGTCGGAAGCCGAAAAGAAATACTCTACGACCGAGCAGGAATGTTTGGCTGTCGTCTGATCGATTAAAAAGTTCAGACCGTATCTCAAGGGATATAATTTTAAAGTCATTACGGATCATAGTAGCTTACGATGGTTACATAATTTAAAGAATCCTACTGGTCGATTAGCGCGATGGGCTTTGGAATTATTAGAATACGATTACACGATCGAACATCGAAAAAGAGCATTGCATCATGTTCCTGATGCGCTGTCGCGTATTTATGAGACCACCGATGAATTATATGCTGTCGCAATAATCGAAGACGCTTGGTATGATGCACGCATTCGAGACGTGGAGAACGAGCCGCGTAAAAATTCCGGTTGGAAAATTGAAAATGACCAACTTTATTTTCGAAAACTGAATGCTGTCGTATCGCAAGTTGTCGACTATCTCGAGCAGTGGAAACTAGTATTTCCTAGGGAAACGCGCGCGAACGTTATTAGAGAGACTCACGATGTTCCGCAATCAGGTCATTTAGGAGTCGAAAAGTGTTCGAAATGCATCGAGCATCAAAAAATTAAAAAAAAATGATTACTCTGAAGTCCAAGGGGAGAGTCGAGGGCCCGACCGTACATTCGGCGCCCCTGGCCGCCGTTAAATCCGACAGCTCTTTGTCTGTGCGAAACTCAAAACAACGCTCGTCTTTCTGGAAAAATCTAAGATTAATAAATAACAAGCCACACAGTTAAATTTAAACGGTTTTAGTAACTGGCGAGCTCTCGAGAAATCGCGACCTTTCCAGAAGGGCTCGAGTATAAATTGACGCGCTCGGCAAGAACTGGGCCTTTTGTCAAAAAGTAATCGACTCTAATAGACGCTCAGTCCGTTGCTCGCAACATCGAAACTCCGTGCGAATTATCGTTTAGCCTCTCGTAGTTAATTGAACGCTCCGTTTATTTGAGAATAATTACAATCTCAGTTGAACAATTCAAGACTATCTGATCTCTCTCATTCTCGCGTCGCGCTCGCTCCTCGCAAATGTCTTCGCATTACTGCGAACATTTCTGGTCCTTCGAGCCGGATATCTTGCGCCGGCAACCGCGGGTGATTGAAGTGACGGTGCCCAGTGAGTGCAGGGTGATCTGAAAGGAGGAAAGACGATCAGTTATGGACATGGATGAGATCATACAGAGCCAGGTGGAATTACATGGATTGCTCGAGCCATGGACAACCTGAAAAAACTTGGCCAGACCCACATCACGGCGGGCGCTGTCAAGACCCGATTAGCCGGACTGGAAAAATGCTGGTCGACCTTCAAGGCTCAGCATGCCTTGCTCCGATCACAGTACCGAGACACTATTGCTGGACTATATAAAGAAGGATATTTCATCGCTGTGGTAGAGGAGGCTTACCACGTTAACAAAGACATCTTCCTGGATTACGTGCGGTTTAGCAATCCAGTGGCCGTGACCGTCTCGGAGTCCAGCGATTCTCCTCCTCGCCGTACCACCTTGCCACGAATCCAGCTACCTCAATTCTCTGGCAAGTATGAAGAATGGCCGTTGTTTCGGGACCTCTTTCAGTCCATCATTTGACGAGACGCTTCTCTTCCTTCCGTGGAGAAACTTCACTACTTGAAGGCGTGTCTGAAAGAGGAAGCAGAGCTATTAATTCGGAGCATCCCGACTACCGCCGAAAACTACACCCGCGCTTGGACAATGCTGAAGGACCACTTCGAGAATAAGAGTGCGCACTTATCTGTCGCAATTCACCGCTCTTCAGCGTCTAAAGGGTGAGTCCGCTCCGGAGTCGCGCAAACTATATCACAGCGTGAGGAGCACCGTCGGGGCTCTCGAAAGCATCGGCCGGCCGATTACACGCGGGGAAGACCTCTTCGTCCACCTAACTGTCGAGCTCCTCGACTCGCGGTCGCGTCGAGATTGGGAGCATGCCGTCGGCTCCAGCGCGGAGCCTCCGACTTATACCGAGCTGCTGGAGTTCCTGAAGCGCCGCATGCACACCCTGGAGTCTTTACAGCCCGCCAAGGTCGAAGCGAAGCCCTCGACACCGGGTACTTCCTCCTCCAAGCAGACGCGCGCGCTGCACGCGCGTAAACAAGACGGCAATCGAGGGCGCTGCTCGCTCTGCCATTCGGATCACTACATCCTGCGGTGCGATGCTTACCAGGCGAAAACAGCCGAGGAGCGGAAGAAGCACGTGGAGGCAGCGAACTTGTGCCTCAATTGCCTGGGACGCCATCCAGTAGACGACTACTCATCGCAGAAGAGATGCACAGCGTGTCGGGTCCCGCACCACACAACGCTGCACGACGCGTGTCGGATGAGTGAGGTCGTGACCTCACACATCGCTCAGAAGCCTCCGGAGGCTCCTCTCGCCGTGCTCCTGGCTACTGCTAGAGTCGCCGATCGGTTTGACATACTGCACTCCGCTCGTGCACTCATCGATCAGGGCTCGGAATCGTCACTCATCGCGGAGTCCCTGGCTCAACGCCTGCGACTGCCGCGGTCTTCAGCCTCCGTGTCCATCTTCGGCGTCGGGGGGGTTCAGACTGGCCACTCGAGAGGCCTGGTCACTGTGTCCATCTCTCCACCCGGGGAAGGCACACCCTTCTCAGTCCCAGCATTGGTCTTCCCCCAGCTTACGATTTACGAGAGTGGTATCCGAGTCGACCAGCGATCCTGGAGTCACCTCAGTGGGTTGGAGCTCGCCGACCCTGACTATCTTGCCTTGGATCCAGGAGCTCCTGCTAGGAGCGGACGTACACGGGCAGATCATTCAGGAAGGCCTGCGGAAGGGAGGAACTCAAGAGCCGGTCGCCCAGAAGACTACCCTAGGTTGGATAATTTCTGGGGCCGTCGGGGCAACTACCACCCCGAACAACGCGTCTGCTCACTTGTGCCACACTGAGGAGGAACTCACCGCACTCGTTCGCAGATTTTGGCAACAGGAAGAGTTATCGGAGACTACACCTCCGCTCTCGTACGAAGACCAGCAGTGCGACGACTTCTTCCGCGCCACGCATCGTCGCACGCCCGAAGGCCGGTACATCGTGCGCTTGCCGATCCAGGAATCGCTTCCGGACTTCTCGTCCACACGCCCTTCCGCACTGCGTGTGCTTCGAAGCATGGAGTGGAGATTCCACCGAGATGAAGATTTTCAGCATCTTTACTCAGACTTCATGAGTCAATACGAGAGCTTGAACCACATGGCCCCGGTGAGCCGCCCACATGCTAGCAGGGAACCTGTCAGCTATCTCCCTCATCATGGAATTCTCCGGGAGGCAAGTTCGACAACCAAGCTCCGGGTCGTGTTCAACGGGTCGATCGCCACCCCCGCTGGTCACACGCTAAACCAGTACTTGATGATGGGCCCTAACCTCCTACCGCCATTGGCCGACGTCTTGCTGCGCTGGCGGCGACATCGCATCGTGCTGGCTGCCGACGTGGAAAAAATGTACCGGCAAATATTGGTTCACGAGGACGACCGCGACTTACAACGAATTGTCTGGCGCTACCAGGAGAGAAACGAAGTCACCGACTACCAGCTACAAACGGTCACTTACAGGCTAGCCTGTGCCCCCTTCCTGGTCATGCGGACCCTCCGACAGCTAGCGGACGATGAGGGCGAAAGGCATCCTCGCGGAGCTGAAGTTCTTCGCCATGACATCTGCATGGACGACATTCTCACGGGAGCACTCTCGAAAAAGCCCAGCTGCTTCAGCAGGAACTGGTCAATATCTGCGGGGCAGGCGGCTTCCTCCTTCGCAAGTGGTCAGCTAACCACCCCGAGCTGCTAGCTGACGTCCCTACTGAGCACCGGATGCAGCGCGAGTCCCGCGATTGGCTCCCGACGGACGCGCATCCCACGCTGGGTCTCCGATGGCACCCTCTGACGGACGAGTTCGCCTTCTGCGTGGCCACCATCTCAGTGGCGACCATCACCCGAAGGTCAGTGCTATCCCTTACAGCTCGACTGTTCGACCCTCTCGGCTGGCTCGCTCCCGCGACTGTAAGCGCAAAAATCGCCGTCCAAAGTACTTGGCTCCAGGGTGTTGACTGGGACACCCTCTTGGATGATGAGTCGACCCGTTTCTGGTGCACATTCCAAGACGAACTGCCACGCTTGAAGGCCATTCGAGTGCCCCGCCGGATACTCGCCGATCCTTTCAGGGACATCAAACTGTACGGCTTCGCCGACGCGTCGGAGCGAGCCGTGGTGTATCTTCGCCAGAGGGACAGGATGGGCAGTCAGCCTCCTGGCAGCCAAAACTAAAGTTGCCCCACTCAAGCAGGTGTCGCTTCCTCACCTGGAGCTATGCGCTGCCATTCTCCTCACCCGCCTAGCAGCGCACCTGCGAACTATTCTGGGACTGCCGTGGATCTCGGTGCACTGTTGGTCAGACTCCACGGTCGTGCTAGGCTGGATCAAAGGACATCCGAGCTACGTAGCTAACCGGGTATCGGAGATCCAGACCACCATCCACGACGCTCACTGGCACCATGTTTCCGGTGCGCAGAATCCTGCCGATTGCGCCTCACGTGGGCTGTCTCCGGGGACTCTAGCTGCTCACGACCTGTGGTGGGCAGGTCCCTCCTGGCTCTCCAAGACTGACGCTTCCTGGCCAGCCCCCGCCGAGCCGTCCACGACGACTGAGCTTCCGGAGGCTCGGGTTACTGCCCAAGCGACTACTACCACGCTCATTCCTGAAGAGCCCGACGAGCTGACACGGTTCTCGTCTCACAGTTCTCGTCTCGGTTGCTGCGAGCCACTGCCTGGTGTCGACGCTGGTTATTGCGGGGGAGATCTCGGAGGGCGTCACCAGATTTCCCCAGTCTTGCCGCGGGCCCGCTGACTGCGGATGACCTGATGGAGGCGCGCCTTCTTTGGATTCGGCAGGCGCAATCTGCAACCTACCATCGGGAATTAACTACCTTCGCTCAGGAGCTCCCTCTCGCTAAAGGCAGTAAACTTATCCCACTTAATCCTTTTGTAGATCCGCTTGGCCTGTTGAGAGTAGGAGGAAGACTTAAGAACAGCTTCCTGTCCACGGACGAGCAGCACCCGATCATCCTACCAGAGACATCGCACTTCACTCGACTTGTCGTCCTGTCCTGCCACCGTCGCTCCCTCCATGGTGGCGTTCAACTCACGCTCGGGATGGTTCGGCAGCATTACTGGATACCACAGGGCCGCGCGCTGATGAAGCGGGTCCTCCGCCAGTGCGTGACGTGCGTCCGTTGGCGGGCGGCGACTCCTCAGCAACTGATGGGCGACCTCCCGCCGGAACGAGTTACTCCCAGCCAACCCTTCCTCAATATGGGGGTCGATTACGCCGGACCCGTGCAGCTCAGGACCACCCAAGGACACCGAGCATACAAGGCATTCATCGCCGTCTTTGTATGCCTCAGCACTAGGGCCGTCCATCTAGAAGTCGCGTTCGATTACACGGCCGAAGCATTTCTAGCAGCGTTGCAGCGATTTACGTCCCGCCGAGGGCTATGCCACACCCTGTGGAGCGACTGCGGGACCAACTTCGTGGGAGCGGATGCTCAGCTGAGGCAACTCTTCTCAGCTAGTAGTCCGAACCAGCGGAGAGTCGGCGAGCAGCTCGCCAGCGAGGGAATCCGATGGCGCTTCAGCCCACCGTCCGCTCCGCACTTCGGGGGAATCTGGGAAGCCGCCGTCAAGTCCCTGAAGCACCATTTGCGCCGGACTATAGGAGATGCCACGCTAACGTTCGAGGAGATGACCACCCTCCTCACGCAGGTAGAAGCGTGCCTCAATTCTCGTCCCCTCCAGGCTCTAACAGACGACGCCGAGGATCTTTCCGCCTTGACGCCCGGGCACTTCCTCATAGGCTCCGCCCTCACTGCTGTGCCCGAACCTACACAATCGGATTCCCCGCCGAGCCATCTGAGCCATCTGGCAGATGTTGCAGCGGATGCGGGACCACTTCTGGGAACGTTGGTCACGAGAGTACTTCCACACTCTTCATCACAGGCCGAAATGGCAGGAGGCAAGCTTCGAGATCGGGCGATTGTGCCTCGTACGGAACGAGAACACGCCGCCAACCCGATGGCCGCTAGCGCGAATCGTGAACACACACCCCGGAGAAGACAGACAGATGCGCGTCGTCACCGTCCGAACAGCGAGCTCACAATTAAAGCGGCCGATTACGAAGCTCGTCCTCTTGCCAGTTTGCGTGGCTAATGCGACGAGAAACAACGACTGACAGCACTCAAATGCTGCGAAAAGATTGTTAAAATAGCCTTCATTTTTTAGCCTCTGAATCTATAAATTTATTAAAAACCATTCTATCAGTTTGTTCACTATACACCATGAAAAACAAAATGTTAATAATTTAGTTTATATAACAGGTATTGACAATATACATAATTACCGGCGCTGGCTTCATGTAGCTGACTGAGCCTCGAATCAGTCTCGCGTCGTGATTCCCACATACTTGTTAACCCACGTTCACTTATTCAAAAAAATATGTCTCTTATTCATTCTTTTCCCGAAGCTTCGGCAAGGCGGGCGGGATGTTCGAAATGCATCGAGCATCAAAGAATTAAAAAAAAATGATTACTCTGAAGTCCAAGGGGAGAGTCGAGGGCCCGACCGTACATTCGGCGCCCCTGGCCGCCGTTAAATCCGACAGCTCTTTGTCCGTGCGAAACTCAAAACAACGCTCGCCCTTCTGGAAAAATCTAAGATTAATAAATAACAAGCCACACAGTTAAATTTAAACGGTTTTAGTAACTAGCGAGCTCTCGAGAAATCGCGACCTTTCCCGAGTATAAATTGACGCACTCGAAGAACTGGCCTTTTGTCAAAAAGTAATCGACTCTAATAGACGCTCAGTCCGTTGCTCGCGACATCGAAACTCCGTGCGAATTATCGTTTAGCCTCTCGTAGTTAATTGAACGCTCCGTTTATTTGAGAATTACAATCTCAGTTGAACAATTCAAGACTATCTGATCTCTCTCATTCTCGCGTCGCGCTCGCTCCTCGCAAATATCTTCGCATTACTGCGAACAAAAAGACTTATCAGCGATTAGCGACGCGTTATTTCTGGTCGCGTATGTTTAAGGAAATCGCCAATTATGTTCGACATTGTGACATCTCTCAGAGGACGAAGGTAGAATAAAATGTGCCGATGGGTTTAATGGGCCGAGCTGTCGAAACTCCGTGGACGGCAGTAGCAGCGGATATTATGGGTCCTTTTCCGTCGAGTAAAAGTGGTAACGCGTACATTTTGGTAATACAAGATCTCTTTACGAAGTGGATTAAATGTAGCCCACTCCGAAACGCGACGGGCAAAAAGATCCGCGAGCTCTTGAACGAATTAATTGTGAATTGTTGGGGCGCGCCGCGAGTACTCTTAACGGATAACGGCACGGAATTTATGAATCGCGAATTACAGGCATTTGCGGAAGAGCATGGCGTAGTTCATACTACCGTACCTCCGTACCATCCTAAGGCGAATCCGGTAGAACGCGTTAATAGAATACTTAAAACAATGATTACGGCATTCTTCGAACACGATCATCGCGAATGGGATATAAACTTGGCTGAGTTCAGGTTCGCGTATAACACGGCGTACCACACTTCCTTACAAGCTACTCCGGCGTTCTTAAATTCCGGCAGAGAATCTCAACCGGTTAACACCGTGCGTGGAAGGCACGAGCCAGCTGTCGAAGTCGAGGAAACGAATCCCGAAAATTGGAAAGAGTGCATGGAGAGAATACAGGCTTTGCGAAATTGGGTAGTAGAAAACTTAGATGCTGCGCATAGTAAACAGGCGCATTATTATAATTTGCGTAGACGAGATCACCGTTTTGCGATTGGCGAACAAGTTCTGAAGCGGCAGCATGTGTTGTCGTCAGCCGCTCAGAATATTTCGGCGAAATTAGCGACTAACAAGGAAAGGTACCACGGTACGTTTACTATCGCGAAAATGTTGTCGCCGATAGTGTGCGAGTTGCATGATAGCGCTCAGAGATCGATAGGCAAAGTACATATTAAGGACTTAAAACCGTATAATGCTCCACCGGACCCTCCAGACGTTTAAAATTGGATATTTGCGTTTGAGCAACACCACTTTTAGTGAATCAGATCGCGAACGTCGCACGGGACGACCCGCGACAAACGCGACCGCGGGCCCCAGTGAGAGACGACATCGCGAATCAAATTCATGAAAGGCGATGACAGATCGCACCTCGTTTGGATTAGTGAAAAATTTCGGTAATTTTTTTTGTGTTACATTTTGTGTTCGTGTCTTCCTCGGCTCCGGGGACTTTGGTCGCCCGAACGTGTACGAGCGGACGAAGGTAGCGTCCGATTAGTGGCCATGATGCGTGACCGAAGCCGATATGTTCTCTCCTGGCATGAGAGGGTGTGACGTTGCCGTCCTGTCGCGCGTCCATCCGCCCCGATAAGTTTAACGGACCGAGCGGCCGCGCCAGAATCTGCATCGAGAGAACATTATCGAGCTCCCCGGAGAGACGAACGATATTATTATGTTTATCGCGTTTATTAATTTTGTCATTTCTTTTGAGTAGTATAACTATGTCAGTTCTAACTCAGGTCCTCTCAGGGGGGGGGGTGAGGCGCGAAGGGAACCGCGGGGCGGGGGGGAGTGACGTCATGCGCGGGGAAAGAGGAACCGCGGCGCGCGGAGGGTGACGTCACCCGCAGTGAAGGGGTATCCGCGGCGCGAGCGATGGACGATGGGGTCCGCGCGGTGAAGGGGGATCCGCGGCGCGACCGATGGACGGTGGTGAGAAGGACAGCGCTACGTATGAGAAAAGGACAGTGCAAAGTGTGTGAAGAGGACAGTGCTACAAGGTGAGTTGAAGTGTGTGAGGAGGAGTGCGAAAAGGATGGCGTTAACGAAGGACAAGGACGAGGTATATGTGAGAGAAGGACGACGCAAAGGTAAGTGAGCAACGAGTATATTCTAAGCGAAAGAGAGAGAACGATAATATTTTAAGACAATGCGTGCGAGAGAGAACGATAATACCGCGAGACTTGCAATTAGCGCGTGCGAGAGAGAACGATAATACCGCAAAGACAACACGTGCGAGAGAGAACGATAATAGCGCGAAGACTTACAACTAGCGCGTGCGAGAGAGAACGATAGCGCGAAAACGACATGTACAAGAGACAATGATAATATCGCGAGACTTACAACTAACGAGTATGATAGAGATTACTAATTCTAAGCGCGAGAGAAAGAAATAGACTTACAACTAGTGCGAGACTTATGATTAACGCGTGCGAGAGAGAACGATATC
Organism: Camponotus floridanus; assembly: GCF_003227725.1. Lineage (NCBI taxonomy): Eukaryota > Metazoa > Arthropoda > Insecta > Hymenoptera > Formicidae > Camponotus > Camponotus floridanus. Next base: position 131,191 of record NW_020229353.1, read on the forward strand.
GCGATAACTAGCGCGAGAGAGAAACACAGGGATGGGAACGCGAGGAGAGGCGCATAAATAATTAAATTTTTTAAATTAAAATATAAAATATAAATTTATTTTAAAATGTGTATGTGTTTTATACATATTTGTGCGTGTGTGTGTGTGTGTGTGTGTGTGTGTGTGTGTGTGTGTATGAACTTAAAATTATGATTAGTAATAATAAGATTTTAAAATAAAATATAAAATATAATTTTAAATATAATAATATTGGGGGGGTGCGGGGGGTGCGGGGGTTGGAGGTCAGGGGGGAGCCGGGTGAGGGGGCCGCTCCTATAACAGAAAAAAAGATATTGGATTAATACAAGTGTAGTTATAATAAGATTTATAAAAAAAAATACTTACATCTGTGCGCCCCATTACACATGCCATTGGGTGCCCGAATCTCCCCGGGCACCCAAATCTCCTCCTCCAGTAGGGCTCTTTTCCGAAAAGCCGCCGCAGATCGAAGATGTCCTCTTCGTCCGGGGGACTCTCCGGGGCGTCACCCCACATGAAGGAGAGGAACTGTCTCCTCCACCGCCGCTCCGCCCGCACCCATTGTCGGCGTCTAATGTTGACAAATCCCGGTATTTCAACTTCATCCTGAGACTAGAAAAAATATAAAAATATAAGTATTATAGATATACAAATTTTTTATAAATTATTCGCAAAATCAATACTTACATTCCTATGGAACGCCAGCCTCACCAGCAGAACGCATAGCAGGTCCGAAAAGGCCTGCTTCCATCCTGCACAATTCTCGAAAATGTACTCTATTGTTTTTTTTTGTTTTTTACTTCTCTTCTTAACTCGCGCACCAGTTAGAACTTTATGATGAGACAACGAGGTCCCGGCACGGGATTTTATAGTAGAGATGCCGCATTATCACCATGTCAAAAACGCGTCGTAAGACAAAAGTACATCCGGTCCCATGCAACTCAGCGCGGTATAGTATAATATTAATATCGCGACTTTGCGAGCAAACAAACTTCTCGATACGAAACTTTAGAATAGGGACGTATCATTATCGCTTTGCTAAAAATACGTCGTAAGACAAAAGTATGCATCTTCTCATGCAAATTAGCACGATATAATGTAATGCATCAACCGATCAAACGAAAATGAATGATCATCGAACACACGTTGAACGGCTATCAAACGCTCTTCGGACGCTCTTCGAAAGGTCGTCAAACGGAAATGAACGGTAATTGAACGCTCTTCGAACAGAAACGAACGGTAATTGAACGGTCATCAAACGGAAATGAACGGTCATCGAACGGAAATGAACGACCGTCAAACAGTAATGAACGGTCATCAAACGGAAATGAATGGTAATTGAACGCTCTTTGAACGGAAACGAACGGTCGTCGAACGCTCGTCAAACGGTAATTGAACGGTCATCAAACGGAAACGAACGATCGTCGAACGCTCGTCGAACGGTAATTGAACGCTCTTCGAACGGAAACGAACGCTCGTCGAACGGTAATTGAACGCTCTTCGAACGGAAACGAACGGTAATTGAACGACCATCGAACGGAAACGAACGGTTGTCAAACGCTGTCGAACGGAAATGAACGACCGTCGAACGATAATTGAACGCTCTTCGAACGGAAACGAACGGTAATTGAACGGTCATCGAACGGAAACGAACGGTAATTGAACAGTCATCGAACGGAAACGAACAGTAATTGAACGGTCATCGAACGGAAATAAATGACCGTCGAACGGAAATGAACAACTATCGAACGGAAACGAACGGAAATAAACGACCGTCGAATGCCCTTTGAACGGAAATGAACAGTCATTGAACGAAAATTAATGGATCTGTTCGTTTCAGCTGCACTGCTGCACTAGTGCAATTAGTTAGAGTGAAAGAAAGTATGTTTGTCTCTTTCTAACTTATTGCACTAGTGCAACAGTGCAGTTAAAACGAACAGATCCAATGTCCGTTGAACGGAAATCAAACGTAAAATTATATTCAATTATCAAACAATTATTTAAATGTATTACAATGTATCACAATGTAGTATCGAAATACAATATATGTGGCAGCTATGTCACGTACAGAAACATGATACTGCGCACGTACATAGATAGGGATGAGGAAAGAAAGGAGAGAATAAGAAAGACGATAAAAATATATCGCAACATCAATTTATTATAAATATGGATTCGAAGAATCATCATCATGATGTTTCAACCACCAATTATGAATCTTAAATACATTTTATAAAGCGCAATTTTTTACACGATTTTCACAACGCATAGTATTCTTAACATCTAACTTATTTAAAGAAGCTACATCCTCATAGTCTGCATCCAAAGTTTTGATAATGACATCGTTTCTCGCATCATCGTCCAGTATATCGACCAGTCATTGCCGTTTTTCGTGGCCTTTAACGTATACGAGAGGCATCATCCTCCTCCGTTGCACCCATCACCGCCGTCGTGATTAAACGTTTTGAATTCCAATATGAAACGTGTCCATCATTCCACGATAATCCATGGTGGTTTTTAATCAGCCATCAAACCTGACATCTTTCAGATTTTGTGAGCGTGTGCCATGGTACCGGACATGTAAAAATGTAATGAGAAAGTACGGATCCTTTTCTCAAAACTGCAGCTTCCTTCACGACAAAATTTTTCCCAACGATAAATCCTTGCAGATCCACAAACGTTGGCGCAGCCATGATGATAAGATCCGATCGCAGACTGATGTCGATCGTCAAACATCTCAATCTTTTATATTTTTCTTCATGTGCAATGGAGGGGATATTTGCTGACCTATGTAATTTTGCGGACTACATTAGTCAATAGATTATATTCGACAACCCGATCATGCAAGATGAGACAATAGGCGGTAGTATTCGCCGGTATATTTTCCCTGCACACAAACTCTATTCTCACGTCCACGGTAACAGTTTTGACAGACTCGTTTTGTCGCGAGCAATCAATGATCGCTAGAGGACCGCAATGTAGAAATTTTGGAATGGTTAATAGCGCGGCGCTATTATCACATCCGTAATAAGATTTGCGAAAACGAGAGTACATGTCGAATAGGACGGCAAATCTATTTTTTTCAAAATCTAAATTTAAATCATCGTAGGGTTAAAATTCTGAGTTTAAATAGAGTTTAACGTTGGTCAATTTACAGTTATCGAACAATGTAACATCTTGCGACAACGAATTCTTTTTACCAGTTTGCAGTGCAAAGATCACGTATCGCGATTTCTCTAGCTGGGAGGCGGCTTTCACGGTCCACGAATGTTTAGTCGTGCTATGTAACAGAGGAAATTCGTATAAATCCCAAGATCGGAAACTCATGTTCAAGTATCGTTCGCTTTCCAACATTCGCAACATTGATAATTTATTAATCTCGTTCAATATTACATGAGGCATACGCCACTGTATCTTGAGTAATTCAATCTCAGCTTCCGACGACGGATGTCCGAATAGACAATTATTATCGTTGCGCGAACGTATCAAAATCAATTCGTGACGAGCCTTAATCACAACGCGTTTATAATCTTCACAAAATTCCAGCAACATGTTGAGCAGCACGCAAAAGTTGAAATAATTTTTGTCACTGTTGTACGTCAAATCCCACGATGCATTCTTCAAGTTTATACTTTTCTGGTGCGTTAGAGAGACATAATTTTTGAGCGTCGATGTTATTCCAACATTTCTGTTGCGATCAATCTCTACTCCGTCGAGTTCGTATCGAAGCTCATCAAACATGAATGCGACGCAATTGTTTCCCAATACGACCTTCATTTCATCACTTATACCATATACGCAGCGCCTGCAGAATAGCAACCTCTTATACTTTCAAAGCGCCTGCAAGACTTCAACCCTTTTTCTACATGGGATGGTAAAGTCACTTCCTACTTTACCGACCAATGATAAAATGATAATATAGAAAATTCCTACCTTACCGACTGACGATAAAACAGATTTCTTTACCGACCGATGGTAACATACCGGCTTTTTGTTTTACCGACACTTTACTACCTTGTCGACCGATGGTAACTTATCAACCTAACGACTTACCGACCTACCAGTTACCGACGTTTTACCAGGAGCATACCTTTTATATGAATATGCTGCCCTGATACTTTAAAATATTTAAACTTTAATTTTCAAAGATATTAACCAATAAACATATATTCCGGGTGTTTCAGACCACCCGTACACCCCATTTTAAAGCAAAGGAAGTGGTTATTTTGAAAAATGTTTCAGACAAAAGTTGTTGAAGATAAAGTAATGCATTACATGGGTAAATTTGATTGACCTTGGGTGGCGTCGTGAAGGTCATGTCAAGGTCGACTTGAATTTTTTAAATGGGAACCCCTATTTTTCATTGCATATTCTTGTAGCTTATCTCGAGAGCTTTCCAAAACACTATAATTAAGTACCTTTTCATTAAGTACTTTTTGAGTTATAAGGCTTGAAATAATTTTTTAATTTTACATAAATCATAAAATATCTAGTAAACTATTCATTTTTCGATTATCTTACCTTCATACTTTTATGTACAAAATAATGAGAGGAATCAATTGGTGTAAAGAAAACACATAGTTGTTTCTAAGAAAAAATATGTAATTTGCAATTAACAATTCCATATTTTTTCTTAGAAACAACTATGTGTTTTTTTTACACCAATTGATTCCTCTCATTATTTTGTACATAAAAGTATGAAGGTAAGATAATTGAAAAATGAATGGTTTACTAGATATTTTATGGTTTATGTAAAATAAAAAAATTATTTCAAGCCTTATAACTCAAAAAGTACTTAATGAAAAGGTACTTAATTATAGTGTTTTGGAAAGCTCTCGAGATAAGCTACAAGAATATGCAATGAAAAATAGGGGTTCCCATTTAAAAAATTCAAGTCGACCTTGACATGACCTTCACGACGCCACCCAAGGTCAATCAAATTTACCCATGTAATGCATTACTTTATCTTCAACAACTTTTGTCTGAAACATTTTTCAAAATAACCACTTCCTTTGCTTTAAAATGGGGTGTACGGGTGGTCTGAAACACCCGGTATATTTATATATATTCTTTCACTAGGAGCATGCCTCTTTCATATACATACTATCCTAATATTTTAAATTTATTAAAACTCAAAAGTTATCGACGTACTAACTTACCGACTTACCGACTATACCTCTTATACAAATATACTATCCTGATACATTGTAAATCTTTAAAACCAAATTCTGAGGACCACAGCCGAATATTTACACATATTCTTATATGGTCCTATGTATTTTCGACTCCCTAATCCACAGGGAGGTCCAAAAGCTAAATTCCATTATTCTTATAAATTTTGAAGTCTTGTCGGTAAAACATATTTCTTATACGTACATATACTATAGATACTTTTATTTAACAGTCTACATATACTGTATACGCGTTACTAAATACGCATATTCATACTGTTTATAACAAAGATTCGACCATGAGCTCATCCGTTTAAATAATTTATAATAATTTAAAGATAAGCCGCGCGACATTTCGACGCCAAAAATGTAATACGAGTATTTAAGAATGACCCTGAAGACATCCGGTGCGACGATTTGGCGACGCAAATTTATTTTAGCCGAAGGACACCTGTCACATAAATTATACGAAAAAATATCAAATGTCACTGATAACCTTCAGGAAAAATATCAAGTATCAGAAGAATTGTTGCCAAAAGTGATTCATCGATGACTCATCGCATCCGGTTGCATCAGATTTTTTCTACTTCCTGATTGGCTACTCTATTTCCCCCACCACCTCAAGACCCAAAAACGGGGACCCACCATCGTTCAACCGCCTACGCAAAGTTGCGCACGCATCCAATTTTAAGAAGGGAACCAATCATCAGAGACTCCGCCCTGCGAAAAGGAACCTGCTCCCACTCAGCGAAAATTGCCCAAAAAGTGGGAATCCTAGTATAAAAACCCATGCAGAGCGACTCTCTTCGCATTTGACACACAGTTCTTTCAACGTATAACCTCCACGCAGTCACGAGTATTTACTTTTGAGCCGAAAAGGACTTAGTCCGAGAACTGTCAAATCTTTGTCTCTTTATATTTAAGAACAAAGCAAATAAAGTATATTTTAAATCCATCTGTGTCTCTTGCCACTGGCTCCCTCAATTCTCCTACAGCGACGTCACCGAGGTAGACTGTCCTCCCTGGAGATCTTCAATTCTACTCTTCAGTACTCATTGGTAAGTACTTATTTCTTTTATTTTACATACTTCTCTATTCTCGTGATTTGCAACGATATTCTATTACATTTACTATCCTTTTACTACGATCTACTACGATCAATTGTTGCATCTATTCCTCATATATTATTGATGTCTACTCTTGAGATGCCTATATACAATTATAATTAAATAATTGAAATAATATTACAATTATACATCTGATATATAAAGATTTATTGAAGACATTATTATTAATAATTGAATCGTTAACGCAAAGCATTGAAGACTCATTAAAGAGCTTCATTATAAAGACGAATTAATAATCGCATTCAATTTCCGAACAGACTTCCTTAAGTACGTTCATGAAAATCACATATAATGGTAGTATGTCTGTCTTTCTTTATCACTAGATTCTCAGCGCGAGATTCAAACGAATATTATTAAAGGAATTATTTTAATTATTTGATTGAAAGCTAAGCTAGCTAACACGGTATTTATCCTTCCATTCTCCAGTACCTCTGTATTCTTTCAGCATTATAACAAACGCAATAAAAAGAAATCTATTTTCCTATCTACTGAAAGTCCAGAAATTTCCATGAACCTACATATATTTTTCATGTATAATATATATGGAATTGGGGAACCTGCCATTTTGTTTTACCATATTTCACGGCAGTCCGCCATTTTGTGAACCACTTTCAATAGTGCATCGCATATTCTTATTGAAGCAATTTGCCAATGAATTAATTCACTTTTATTGACTTTATTATGTTATTTCATTTTAACAATTAATTAATTTATTTTATTTGAATTTATATTTGTATGACTCATCATATAATTTATTGAAATATTCTGTTAACGAACACCTACCGTATGACTCATCATTGTATGACTCATCGTCGTATGACTCATCATATAATTTATTGAAATATTATGTTAACGAACATCTGCCGTATGACTCATCATTGTATGACTCATCATAAAATTTATTATAACATAATTAAATTTATTTATTAAATTTAAATATTTTATTGAATTGAACATTTGGCAATTTGAATTATTTTATTTAAATTATTATATGAAATACTTTATTCAAATTAATTGATTTCTTGTATCAATACGATTTTTATTTTATGATCTGTTGCCGCATCTGCGCGATATTTTATTGCTGCATCTGCGCAATTCTATTTAAATTATTTGCGATGATACATAATTAACATGTTTTTTTATATGATCTTCTCTCTCTAATGTACTGGACTGCTTCATCTTTCTCTGATCTGCTATATGCGTATAAATATTTATTTGCGATAATACGACATTCTATCGTAATATTCATTTTTAACAGGTTCCACTTAACATCAGCAATCGTGAGTATTCGTCATACATCCCCATGAATAAATATCTGAATTCTAAATGACAATTTACTCTTAGATGGTTAGAGTCCGGCAGCGCAACTCAAATAATAATAGATCCCTTATTCCTATGCGGAATTCGGGCGTGCAGAGACGCTCCCTCTTACGCGAATCAACCATTAGCCATCCGTCAGCCGACGCAGGAATCACCATAGAAATTGTCCAAGCAAGCGAAGATAATACAGTTACCCTTATTGAAAGTCCCCCTGCTCTCCCTACTACATCAGAGATTCTCCCAGACTACCAAGAATCAGAGCCTGAGGAAGAAGACGTAGAAATAATCAACGACGACCACAGTGACAGCTTCTTCCTGGAAATTAACATTGAACAGCCACACGTACAAATACCTGTGGAAGCATTTCTCGCATGAGAACGAGAGGCAGAGATCAGACGGACTCCAGGTACGCACGATAAACAGACGCAGTGCGCTGAAATCTCCCTTTCCCCTAGTCATTCGCCTGCATATGCTAGAGAATACTCACCAGTTCTTAATTCGCACCACAGATGATATCTTCTCCCAGAAGAAGACCCCGAGCAAACATTAAATAATATTTTCTACGGCATAGACGAAGTAGATTGAGAACCTCCATTTTGCATTATACTAAATACCTACGACCAAAGAAAGAAGTCCAAAGAGTAAAAATGTATTAAAGGATACTAAATAAATATACATATTTGTACTTTTCCTAAAATAAAGTGAATCTTTATTTCTTGACACGCGCAATCCACAAACATAATTCTTCAGAAAGCAGATGCTACGCTGAACAATGTGCTAATGAAATTAGCAGCGCTAAGTTTTTTAACTAAAATTTTTTTATATATATTAATTTTTAATTTTTATATAAATTTTTATTTTTTATTTATTAATTTCTAATTTTTAATTTTTTTAATAATTTTTAATTTTGTATTTTGTATTATCATTTTCTTTTTTCTTTTTAATTAAACTTTTCAGGATATATGCATATGATTATTGCAATGTATATGATTGTTCATATTTTCAATTCGATTTTTTATAATAGATATATTACAATTCATTTAATATTATTTTTCTTTTAATATTGAAAATAAAAATGAAATATGTCTATTTTATAGTAAAAATTTTTATTCAGTTGGCGCACTTTTTAATATTATTTGTATGAAATTAAAACAATTATTTTGTACAATTTTTTTTAGTTAAATTACTTTAAGTTTTTATTTTGAATTAGCGTAATGTTTGGATATCATTATTTTTCTAGGATATAATGTAAAAAATTATATCAGCTATTTTGTATAACTTTTTTTGGTTAAAGTATTTTTATAAGTTTTTATTTTCACTTAGCGCAATTTTTTTGATATCATTATTTTTGTAGGATATACAATACGGTAGTTTTTTACAGTTAATAATACACTATTTTGCAAATACATATACTGTTTTTTACGCGAACTTAGCACTTTTTTTACTTTTTTTTTAAAAGGGTAATTTTTTAGGGATATCACTCTTTTTTGTACTATATGTTAAACATCTCTAAATAAATGAGCAAAGAACCCGCCATCACCCCCGTCATATTTCATTAAAATTAGACGGTCCTCTTTGCTTACTATATAGATATTCAGATCCTGCAAACTTCTTTGCTATTCTTATTGCAAAAATAACGGATAACTACAAATCAATATGTCATTAGAAACCGCACACATCTTTTCTTTCAAAAACTAAGCATTTTAGAGGAAAATGTTTTTGACAAAAATTGTATGATTTTGAGGGGAACATAAGATGGTGTCATTAGTTTGACCTCGGAGTTTGGCATCGTTAAGGTCAGGTCAAGGACATCTTTAATTTCTTAAATGGAATCACATATTTTTTATTGCATATACTTATAGTTTATGTCGAGAGTTTTCCAAAACACTATAATAAAGTATTTTTTCATTGAGTACTTTTCGATTTATAAGGCTTAAAATAATATCTTAATTTTATATAAACTATAAAATATCTAGTAAAATATTTATTTCTCGATTATCTTACCTTAATACTTTTATGTACAAAATAATGAGAGGAATCAATTAGTGTAAAAAAAACACAGTTGTTTTTAAGAAAAAATATGTAATTGTTAATTGCAAATTACATATTTTTTCTTCGGAACAATTATGTATTTTTTTTTAGACCAATTGATTCCTCTCATTATTTTGTACATAAAAGTATTAAGATAATCGAGAAATAAATATTTTACTAGATATTTTATAGTTTATGTAAAATTAAGATATTATTTTAAACCTTATAAATCGAAAAGTATTCAATGAAAAAATACTTTATTATAGTGTTTTGGAAAGCTCTCGACATAAGCTATAAGAATATGCAATAAAAAATAGGTGATTCCATTTAACCTTTAAAGAACGAGAAATTTTCAGTACAAATCGACCTCTTTAAATCGTGTATTTTTATATATATATATATATATATATATATATATATATATATATTAAATGTATAACTCAGGACAAGTCTGCGACCGAACAGGTGGTCCCTAAAGGTACCAGACCCGTCCGCAAGGGAAAGGTCAATGCAAAAAATTTAAGGCTATGATTTTAGAGTGTTTTTCATTGTAATTTTTTGCACAATACACGGGAAAAATATTCAAAAAAATCGTGGATAGATCCTTGATATTCAAAAAAATCATTTCAAGGTCAAATTTCTTTTTTATCCTATTTCACGCTGAAACATCGTATTTCTACGATTTTTGAGGTGTTGCGTACGAAAAAAATTATAAAAAAATCCTGGAAGAATGATCGATCTTGAATAAGGACATAGGGAAAATATTTTTTTACATTTTAAAATAGAGTTTATCAATAATATTTCGCTCTCAGCATAACCCAGGACCAACGACGTGGACGTGGCGAAAATTTGGTCCCTTTGGAGTGCTTGATTTCCGTGAGTCTCCTTGCCTCTCACGTCGGGGTGCTTGATTTCCGTGAGTCCCCTTGCCTCTCACATTGTGTTGAATTATGATAATGTCACTTTAGTGTGGTACTCTTCAAAGCATGGTGTTACGCATAGAGGAATATCACAATTAGAGCACATATAATTTGTTCGAGATTGAGTTTTACGTAATGAGCACAAGTGGCACCTTCGTTTCGTACCTTTTCGCGGAAAGTGGCGACCAGTTAATCGACTGGCAGTGACTTCGTTACGCTGAATGATTTCAGTAGACTCAAGTTTCAATAAAGATCTAGCTACTTGTAATCGAAATGAAGGAAACGATGTATATTCTTGATTTGTTTTTTTATATACTAGAACAATACAGGCGCGCGCTACGCGCGCGCTATTTATTTATTACAATTGATACTGCATATATATATAATATATATACATATATATATATACAGGGTGTCAATTAAGTCCCGGGACGGCTGAATATTTTCTCATGTAAGGTATTTTTGAAAAAGGTCAAGGTAATTTCTGAAGTAATTTTCAACGAGGAATTCAACGGTGACCTTCAATTTGACCTTGAGCTTGACCTTCAAGGTTATTTGAAGGTCAAAGTGTTTTTTTTAAATAGGAACCCCTATTTTTGATTGTATATTCTTATAGCTGACCTCGAGAGCTTTCCAAAACACTATAATAAAATATTTTTCCCTCAAGCATTTATCGAGTTATGATGCTTCGAATCATTTCTTAATTTTACATAAACCGTAAAATATCTTGTAAAATATTCATTTTTCGATTATTTTACCTTAATACTTTTATGTACAAAATAATGAGAGGAATCAATTGGCGTAAAGAAAACATATAGTTGTTTTTAAGAAAAAATATGTAATTTGCAATTAACAATTCCATATTTTTTCTTAAAAACAACTATATGTTTTCTTTACGCCAATTGATTCCTCTCATTATTTTGTACATAAAAGTATTAAGGTAAAATAATCGAAAAGTGAATATTTTACAAGATATTTTACGGTTTATGTAAAATTAAGAAATGATTTGAAGCATCATAACTCGATAAATGCTTGAGGGAAAAATATTTTATTATAGTGTTTTGGAAAGCTCTCGAGGTCAGCTATAAGAATATACAATCAAAAATAGGGGTTCCTATTAAAAAAAAACACTTTGACCTTCAAATAACCTTGAAGGTCAAGCTCAAGGTCAAATTGAAGGTCACCGTTGAATTCCTCGTTGAAAATTACTTCAGAAATGACCTTGACCTTTTTCAAAAATACCTTACATGAGAAAATATTCAGCCGTCCCGGGACTTAATTGACACCCTGTATATATATACATATATAATTTAAATTGGAAAATGGCAAGTTCTCATCAATACAAATTATATCGTTATCTCCTACCATATCGCATGGTAGGCGGAACAGAATACCATAGATGTAGCTAGACTTACGTTTTGGGGTAAGTTAAAAATATTATTATAGCTTTGATCTTAAAAACGAGAAAACCTCTATACAATATAAATCATTGTAATTACATTGTAGCAATATCTCTGTAATGTTTCATTGCAATATTGCAAATTACAATAAAACATTACAAAGACATTGCTACAATGTAATTGCACAGAAAAATCCACAAAATGTCAACACAGTTGCAAGATAACATAAACATTTCAAAAAAATTTTTAAATCAAAATTCTGCAATTATATTTTTTTAAAATAAAATATACAAACTATAGGTAATAAAGTAAATTATTCAATTTTTACTTATTTTATCCTTATAATTGTTTAAATATTACAAAATCAAATTATATAAAAAAGTAAGATTCACTTTAAGAGTTTGATTTAAAAAAAATGAAATTTTTAATCTTCAAATCTATAAAATATAAAACTTTTACTTGTAAAAGTTATAAATTTTCATTTATAAAAATAAATATAATACATAATTAGTATTTGCTTAAAATCATTCAATTTTTTTATATATGATAACTTTTCATATAGCATATAATTTTTTACAAATTGATAACTCAAGTATATAAATTAATAAATATCTCATGCTATATAGTACATTACAATAAATGAAAATAGAAATCTAGACATTTCTTCTTAATAAATTAAATTGTAAAAAAAAGTATTATAATACTTTTACATTTGGTACAAAAATGTTGATTACGCTGTATATATAACTGTGTATATAATAATAATAATAATAAAATTATTATAAGTATGATTAAGTAAGCACAATAGACAAAAATAAATAAATTATAAATATACTATCGCATAAAATTATAATATATAACATAGATGTATAAAACAAAACATGATATTGTAAATTTATTATAATAAAAAAGTTGTAGAACATCAAACGAAAAATAAATTCAATATTAAAATATAAAAATAACATCAAAAACTTAGCTACTTTGTTTTTAATTTGAACTATTGAAAAGAATGTGAAATAAATCGAAATGTATAGAGCTCTATTACTTCTATTTGAATAGTTGAAATATATTTGTATCAGAACCTGTGAAAGATTTCAATTATACTTTTCATTATTTAATATAGTATTTATATACTTATTTTGTATAATATAATTTACATATTATATAATTGCATATTTACTTCACACACGTTATACATATTTAAATGAAACATTTGTTATTATATCAAATCAAAATTAAATTGATTCTATAGAATTTAATATTGAATTTTATTGCAATATTTTAGTTTATGACTCCTTTCTCAATAATAATAATTTGTTATAGCCCGAGAGACTATAACTTATTTTATTAATTATATAAAACATTCGCGAATATCATAAAGAACATTCGCGAGCCGCGCCAAGAACCGCTAACTCAGCGAACTACCGTCGCTCACCGGAAACGCGAAAGACGCTAACGAAGGAATTCGACTTTGAACTTCCTTCGCTTGCAATTTGATTATGAACGCCACAGAAAACCCCCATGACCATATATGGTCATGTTGCCAGGCAATCCCCTCCAAAAAACCCTTCAAAACAGAGGGAATAAAAGCCGTCCACCGCAAATCCGCGGCGGACAGTCGTTAATTATAAATCAAACAACAACTAGTACGAGACCAAGGGCTAACCACTATACTGTGCGATAAATCACCCGACGAGATTATTAAACGTTCTAAATCTACGAACGAAGCGATTCAGGAAAGGACGACAAAGAGAAGGCTCGAAAGAAACTGATCAATATCGAATAAGCGAATATAATTGTAGTGAAGAGTTATTTAAGATACAATAAAATTGTTGCAAAACAACGTTTGGGAGGAATTGGTTGAACTTTCCCGGCTACCCCACACCCTGTGCCGCGCCGGGCACAACAATTTGGTGGCAGCGATGGGATAGCCGAGATTAGGGACCCCTGAAGAGTTCCTCAAAATCTGCAACAGAAAGAAAATATAATAATTAATCAATTGAATGGAACAACTGCTACATTAAAGCAGATAGACGCAAACACATCAACAAGAGACACATACGGACGACAGTGATAACAGAAATCACGGCCAAGCAGCTGAAGTCGAAAGGAAACACCAGCGCTGAAGGACCAACGTCGATCCACGGTCAAGGCAACGCAACGCCGACGGACAACGCATCACCGTGGGACAGCGACCCCACAGCAGCGTCAGCAGTCGAGCGACCCGATAAGCGACCCGATAAGCGACCATGCGAGCCCTTGTTCTATTGATGTAAATTACATTTATAATTAAATGTCGGAACCAACAAAAGCGCGTTAGGTTTCAAGATCCGCAATTTTTGAGCGAGCCAGCGCGATTAGAGCGTAGGTCAAGACGTGTACCATCGATACGAGTAGCGGAAGAAGCAGTCCGCGACATACGGGATAGCGTGCGGAAAAATCTCGAAAATTATTATCCGAGTTCTGAGTCACCCGAAGCGCGTAACGATACTTTTGAGCCAAACGAACCGCGCGTTAATCGAGTAACGTTTAGAAGGAACTATTCGCCATTATCCGTAGACCTTAGTATTATAAATCCAGAAAGAAATATGGAAAACGAAGCCGTCGATAGAGAAATCGAGCGCATGCGAGCGCAACAGGCCGAATTAAACGAAGCCGCGGCCTGTGAAGACGCAGGTCAGCCGATCGAAGGGGCGAGTACCACATTGCTCACCGAACTCGTACACAGTATCCGCGAAATACAAACCGAGATGCAGTACATGCGCGAACAAATACGAAATATGCAAACCGCACACTTGAATTTAAGCGAAACGCAAGTAAATGCAACCACTGTCCCACTCGACGTAACATACGGACGCACCCAACGTGATATCCGAAACCGACGTAGTACAGCCCCGCACTACATATCATTAAAAGAAGCGCGAACAATGATTCCCGAGTTTGATGGGACGACGCGACATAGATTACAGGAATTTTTAAACGCTTGTACGTACGCGGTACAAAATATTAATCCCGCGGACGAAGAATCGTTAATACAAGCAATCTTGTATACTAAATTAAGAGGTAAAGCCATGCAAGATTTCGAAACGCGAGATATCCAGACATTTGAAGAATTAAAAACACAACTTGAAACTTGCTATCAAGCGAAGCAAAGTACAACACACTTACAGATAGAATTTAATTCTTTAAAACAAAAGTCAAGCGAAACCGCCCATGCATTCGGCCAACGTGTCGATATGTTAGCCATGAAACTATATGAGTCCATGGTGGAAGGAGAAGAACGGCCTCCTTCATTCAAACAAGCAATACAAGAAACCATTAAAAAACAAGCGCTAATAAATTTTCAAATCGGACTACGCGATGAATTAAAAATTCTTGTACGATCGCAACGGTATACTTCGCTCCAAGAAGCGATAAACGGCGCGAGCGCGGAGGAGAAGCTTATCGGCCCGTCTGTAACACGAGCATCCGGCTTCTCCTATAAAAATAAATTCGACGTTAAAACGCGACCAACTCGAGATACTAACATACAATGTTATAAATGCGGAAAATCTGGACACTACGGACGCGATTGTCGAAGCAGTAACAAATTCACATTACCAAAACCGGAAAAGTCTACACGAATAAATACTATGAGTAAATTTTGCAAACATTGTAAAAAGACAGGACATACCCGTGAGGAATGCTGGAACTTGAACGGACATCCTAAAATAAACGGCACAAATAACCATAACTCCAAGCCAGTTAATAAAATAAAACATACAGGAAGCATGCGTGAACAAAAGACCCCGTATAGACAGAGGGAAAAGAGCACTGACTCTTTAAGCAATAGTGAGGAAGAAGAGCAAGAGGAAGCGAGAAAGAAACAACCGCGACCTGCTCTAGAGTATCGTGTAACGCATGTCAAGAATACGCATGCACCGCAGAAAGACGAATTATTGCAATTAACCTTGCCAATTCGCGAAGTAAAAGGCGGAAAAATCAACATGCTGTATGATTCCGGATCAAACTATTTCTCTGATCAAATTAAAAAATTTAAAAGATGACGCATTGATTTACGAAGAAAAAACTGCACTTACCGGAATAAGCGGACATAAAATATATACATTAGGAAAATTGTACGCTACAATTAAAATTAACGATCATAAAATTAAACATGCCTTTTACATAATAAAGGACGACATAGCGATAGAGCATGATGGAATTTTAGGAATAGATTTCCTTAAAAAAACAAACAGCAATCTGCGATTATAGACGAAATCAAATAACAATAAAGGATAGTATATTCAAATTACATCCGTGCAAGAAAATAATCCTAAACCACGCAGCGAGACAATTATCAAGGCAGCCGTGAATCAGAATAATGTTGGAATAATCCGAGCAAGCGAGACAGCGCCAGGAGTATATATTGGAAGCTGCCTGGTGGAACCCAAAAATTTTGCATGTCCTGTAAGTATGGTAAATACAACAGATAAAGAAGTCGAAATACCTACTCCAATAGTCCACACTAGAAGACACGGAGGAAGATACAAGGGAAATAAGCCTCATAGAAACGGGAAGAAAAATAAAAAATAATATATCCCGCAAGCAGCGAATTTGACACTTATTGCGAACACACCATCTAAATAAAGAAGAAGAACGAACACTTTTTAGAAATTTGTGAAGAATACGATGATATATTCCATTTGGAAGGAGAACCACTGACATGCACCGCGACGGTCGAGCATGAGATAAGTACGCGTGCCGACACCGCGCCGGTGAACGTGAAACCATACCGATTACCCGAGAAACATAAGGCGGAAGTAAATCGGCAAGTGCAAGAAATGCTGCAAGATGAAATTATCAGAACAAGCACGAGTCAGTGGAACGCACCATTATTAGTTGTGCCAAAGAAAACAGATGCATCAGGAAAACCGAAACTCCGAGTAGTCATAGACTTCCGGAAATTAAATGAATTAACTATAGGCGACTCATTTCCATTGCCTAATATTACT
Organism: Camponotus floridanus; assembly: GCF_003227725.1. Classification (NCBI taxonomy): domain Eukaryota; kingdom Metazoa; phylum Arthropoda; class Insecta; order Hymenoptera; family Formicidae; genus Camponotus; species Camponotus floridanus. The sequence goes on from NW_020229353.1 coordinate 148,172, forward strand.
GATATTCTAGATCAACTGGGAAATGCAAAATATTTCACCACACTAGATCTAGCGTCAGGATATCATCAAAATTCCAATGGCTGAAAAGGATAAAAATAAAACTGCCCTTTTCAACTCCCTACGGACACTACGAATTTAATCGAATGCCGTTTGGGATTAAAGAATGCACCAGCGACTTTCCAAAGGCTGATGAATTCAGTATTAATGGGAATGCAAGGTCTTAGATGCTTAGTCTACCTTGACGATATCGTCATATACGGATCAAGCTTAAAGGAGCACAAACAAGCGATTAAAGGAGGTAATGCAAAAATTGCGAAAAACTCATTTAAAATTGCAGCCAGATAAATGTGAATTTTTACGCAAGGAGGTAATATACCTGGGTCATATCATTTCCGAAAACGGAATATTTCCGGACCCGTCAAAACTAACGGCAATAAAAGAATTTCCGACGCCGAAGAAAGTGAAAGATATCCAATCCTTCATAGGACTAGCCGGATATTACAGGAAATTCATTGAAGATTTTTCAAAAATTGCAAAACCATTAACAAAATTAACCAAAAAATCAGAAAAATTTTTATGGACAACAGAGCACCAAACAGCGTTTGAATTATTGAAAGAAAAACTAATGACTGCACCAGTCCTAAAATATCCTGATTTTACAGAAGAATTTATTGTGACCACCGATGCATCCGACTATGCGATCGGAGCAGTGTTATCACAAGGAGAGGTAGGCAACGACCGACCGATTGCTTACGCCAGCAGAATACTGGCAAAGGCGGAGCAAAATTATAATACTACAGAAAAAGAATTATTAGCAATTGTATGGGCTGTTAAACATTTTAGGCCATACGTATATGGAACAAAAATTCAAAATCGTTATCGATCATAAACCACTAATATGGCTATTTAATATAAACGACCCCGGATCAAGACTGATCCGATGGAGATTAAAATTAGAAGAATATGAATATGAAATCATCCATAAAGCCGGACGAGCGAACGCGAACGCCGACGCACTAAGTCGCAACGCGATACCAGGAACGTCAAGAGAAAAAGATAAAGAAATTTTGAAAATAGAAAAAGAAGAGGAAGAAACAGACGCTGATAATATGAAAACATATACAGAGGAAGAGAAGCAACAGATATTATTAGAATATCATGATGCACCTATAGGAGGGCATCAAGGAATAGAACGAACAATTAAAAGAATCCGATTACAATATAACTGGAAAGGATTAACTAAAGACGTAGAACAATATATCGCGAAATGTGAATCTTGTCAAAAGAATAAACTATCGAGAAAAAAATAAAGTTCCTTTAATAATTACTGACACGCCCGACAAACCATTTGAAAAATGCGCGTTAGATATAGTCGGACCGTTAACAATTACCAATAATGGAAATAAATATTTACTGACTTTCCAGGATAATTTAACAAAATTTAGTAAAGCTATTCCGATTCCAAACCAAGAAGCGAATACTATTAGTAAAGAATTCGTTTACGAAAATAATACTCGAACACGGAATACCGGAAAAAATCTTAACAGATCAAGGAACTAATTTTATGAGCGAGATATTTAAAAACACGTGCAAATTACTAAAAATAAATAAAATACAAACGACCGCGTATCACCCGGAAAGCAACGGCGCGTTAGAAACGATCGCATCGAACACTAGCCGAATATCTAAGACATTACATAAATGAGGACCAAACAGACTGGGACGAATGGATACCGTTCGCGATGTTCACGTATAATACGACGCACATACCGCCACGGGATATACACCGTTTTGAACTAATGTACGGACATCAAGCCGAGATGCCGACCGCATTAACAAAACCGCCGAAACTAACATATAATTATGACGATTACGCGCAAGAATTAAAAGAAAGATTACGCGCAACAAACCAAATCGCAAAAGAACATATAAAAGAAGAAAAATATAAAGCCAAAAAACAGTATGATAAAAATACAAAAGATACACAATTCAAAGTAGGAGACAAAGTGTTAGTATTACGATGAAACGTTACGACGCGGAAGATCGAAAAAGTTAGACATCACTATGGACAGGACCATATACGATTTTAGAAAAGAACTCCGACGTAAACTATACAATAAAAAAGGGGAGAAAAACAATACGGATACACACAAACAAATTAAAACTATTCGTAGAACATTAGAAATAATAAAAATCTACTTACCCATACGGGCGACCATGTCCACGACCAGGCCTACGACCAGGTCCTCGACCCTGGCCGCGTCCCAAGGGCGGCAATCCCTCCAGAAGGTGGGCAGGAGGCAGCGGGCCACGGGCCCTCCCAATGCCGGGTCCCCCTCGGCACAAGAGGCGAAGACGCGCCGCACGACCAACTCCCTGTTGGGCCCGCATCTCTTCAAAGAGGCGAGCCTCCTCTGCCCGAAAAAATGTTTTAAAAACTCCCACTCCCAGTGGAGGAAACTGAGAGAGAGAGGAACTACCTCCTCTACAATACGCTCCTCCAATTCAAAATCATAGGTAACCCGCAGCGATAAAGGTCCACGCAGATAAACCTTGCACAGGCCTGCTCAAATCGGCCAGGTGGCAAGGGCGGGCCACATGACACGTCCCGCACTCGCGGAACATCCGCCTCACAAAGATCATCGTCACCACAAATAAATTCACCAGACGATGATGGGATAGCTCGACATTTTTATAACAAAACAGTCCAGCGACTAGCGAGAGACTGAAGCTCGCAAAACGATAATGCATAGCAAAGCTAAATCGGAAAAAGATTAAAAAACTAATCCCACACTGATAAAGTTAGCAACCAAGAAACAACATGACACCCATAGAGTGCATACATTTATACATATATACATATATATAAATATAATACCTACAATATGTAATTACAGAACACTGACGCTGGGAACCAATCCTGTCCGCACTCAGAAAAATGAAACACATTCTTCCATTTGAAGTGGCGGAATTTGATAATACGCCAGGAATATATTATGAAAAAATTGGACACCTGCATCAAACAAACCGGATGTGGAAACTAGTAATTAAATTAGATAAACAGAACTAAACGATAGAACATGGCAGATAAACCAATATATCGAACAAACAAATAAGATGTGCACCGAGATAAAATTCGATACGAGCACCCAACGAACTTGCGATAATCTTAAAAAATTAAATTAATAACGATTCCAAAACTTTAGCCAATAATAATAAAAGTTAATAAATACATTATACAAGACTCGAACGAATTAAACGTAGAGGTCTTATCGATGGAATAGGTCTCGATAACAAAAACATTATTCGGAATTATGGACGCGAACGATAAGAAAATTAATAAAATGAACAGATACAGCTATTACGAAATAACCAACAAACGCTGAACACGCAGCAAAAAAATCAAATTAAGTTTTGAACACAACAATAAATTCATCTAAATAAATTAGGAAAATATATTAGATTATAACGGTAAAA